>NC_049212.1:22073828-22201328 GCF_013347855.1 Anguilla anguilla
GCGGTGACTCAGATTACCCATAACGCACCCCCGCCGCGGAGGAGAATGGACCGTCCCGGGGCGCTGCGATTATCTGCTTCGCGGCGGCCCGCGCTCCCTCCAGAGGGCTAATTGTCCGATCGCGTTCGCTTATCCCCCTCCCCCCCTTCCACGGGCCGCCCAAATGAAGAGTAATGACTGGCCATTAATCATCTTTACATACTTCCAATGTTTCCTTTGTATGTTCCATTAATCAAGGCGGCCTTTTTTCTCAGGCCTTTGTTTAGGCCCAGGACCAGAAGCGTAGCCTGAAAGGACTCGCTGCACTCAGTGGCCACAAAGGCAGGAGAGTGAATGGTGTCTGGGGCCCAGCCGACGGGCCGTGGAATCTCTGGGACAATCTGAGAACACCACGAGCGCAGAGCCACGCCCACAGCCACGACAGCCTGCTGGCCCCTCCCTTTCACACTGGGGCAATCACCTGCCACTCATCGTCATTTCTGCTCTAAACCACCAATGAGCTGTGCTTTACGTTCCACAGCCCCACTTGGTACCGACCAATGGCTATTAAGCCAGAAATCAAAATGGCAGCTGACCTTGAAAGAAGTGTGACCTTGAAAGAAGTGTGACCTTGAGCTTTTTCTTTTACAGTCCAAGCCACCGAGCGTTTGAATGCTGGGTACTTTTTTGAAGGTAGATGGAAGGCTGCTGTAAGTAACTATGTTTAAAAAGGGAGAAAGGTGAATGTAATGGCGGCCAATTAAGAGTGTGAGGTGTGTGTGTGTTTGCGCTGGACTGGGTATGAAGGGTGGCTATGCATCAGGGCCAGCACTGTGTTGTGTACAGGTGTAACGATAGTATAGAGTATAGCGTGTGGGTGTGTGCTTGTGTGTGTGTGTGTGTGTGTGCGTGCGCACTCTGTATACGCTGTGTGTAGGTCGAGGATGGTACAGTGTGTGTATGTACAGTATAGTGTGTGTGCACAGTGTGTACAGGCTGTGTGTAGGTTGAGGATGGTACAGTGTGTGTACATACAGTATGTGAGTACAGTATAGTGTGTGTGTGTGTGTGTGTGTGTGTGTGCATGCACGCCATGTATAGGCTGTGTGTAGGTTGAGGATGGTAGTGTGTGTATGTACAGTATGTGAGTACAGTATAGTGTGTGTGTGTGTGTGTGTGTGCATGCGCGCCGTGTACAGGCTGTGTGTAGGGTGAGGATGGTAGTGTGTGTATGTACAGTATGTGTGTACAGTATAGTGTGTGTGTGTGTGTGTGTGTGTGTGTGCATGCGTGCCGTGTATAGGCTGTGTGTAGGGTGAGGATGGTACAGTGTGTGTGTGTATAGTATGTGAGTACAGTATAGTGTGTGTGTGTGTGTGTGTGCATGCACGCCGTGTACAGGCTGTGTGTAGCTTGAGGATGGTACAGTGTGTGTATGTACAGTATGTGTGTATGTACAGTATAGTGTGTGTGTGTGTGTGTGTGTGTGTGTGTGTGTGTGTGTGTGTGCGTGCATGCGCGCCGTGTATAGGCTGTGTGTAGGGTGAGGATGGTACAGTGTGTGTATGTACAGTATGTGTGTACAGTATAGTGTGTGTGTGTGTGTGCGTGCACACTGTGTACAGGCTGTGTGTAGGTCGAGGATGGTACAGTGTGTGTATGTACAGTATAGTGTGTGTGTGTGTGTGTGTGCGTGCACAGTGTGTACAGGCTGTGTGTAGGTTGAGGATGGTACAGTGTGTGTATGTATAGTATGTGAGTACAGTATAGTGTGTGTGCGTGTGCGTGCACAGTGTGTACAGGCTGTGTGTAGCTTGAGGATGGTACAGTGTGTGTGTGTATAGTATGTGAGTACAGTATAGTGTGTGTGTGTGTGTGTGTGCGTGCATGCGCGCCGTGTACAGGCTGTGTGTAGGGTGAGGATGGTACAGTGTGTGTGCTGATGTGCTGACAGTGATCAATGCGGAAAGGGGCTGGGTTGCCAGGTTTCCAGGTAAGGCTGAATCACTGGGGCCAGAATCAATAGCAGTGAGGTCCACACCATTTGTTTATTTGGTTTTTAATTTAGTCCTCCTTGTAACAAGTAGCCCGATGCATAAATCAGCACTAATTGTCAACAGGGTGTTGTTGCAGGGGAGGATTTATGAACGGCTGAGTGACTTAGCTAAACGCGGGCCAAGGGGCTTTTTCCTCAGAACTGCCCCCCCCCCCCCAAAAAAAAGGCCTCAGCAAGTCTTCCCAACTCATAACTAATGCAGCAAACTGCACCAAACATGGACGTGTCCAAGAGCAGCCTTAATTCCACATTATTTACAGACGGGTACGGGGGGATTTCTGCTCTGAGTCTCCCAAGTGCAGTGAAAAGAAAGAAAAAAGACTCGGTAAGCTCTGAAAGGAACGGCCCGTTACTTTGTCGCGGGAAAGCGGACTGTGATTAGTGCGTATCTGAACCTGCGAGACGCTGCCGCAGAAGCCACGCGCTCCCGCCAAAATCCACCAATCAGGGGCTTCCGGGGAATTAAACAGCAAGAGGGAAATGCATCACAATGAATTGCTTTCTTGCCTTTTTATTCATTTTAAGTACAAGCAGCAGGGCTGGGCGTGCAGGCAGGGAGTTTAAATTAAAGGAGCAGGCCCGGGGCCCGGGGCTCCTGTGAGCGCCTGTGCGTTTCCAGGCGTGGGGGGTGGGGGGTGGGGGGACACGGGGGCGCGTGCGAGTAGGGGAGGGAGGGGGGAGCAGGAGGAGATGAAAATGAGTTACTCCCGCATGTGACCCCCGAAGGAAATGGAGTAAGATGTAAAAAAAACGCTGCGCTGGGGCAGGCGGGGGGGGGGGGGGGGGTGAGGGGTGGACATTACACACGCAATCATGGCAGACGCAGGAAAGGGTGTGGTAAATCCGCCTGAGAGAGGGGCCCTTTGAGCAGCTGCCAGTGGCGACGGCGGTCAGAGTGGGGGGGGGGAGTAACTCACCCAGCGCCTGGGACGCGAAGAAAGCCATGGCGCTCTGCAGTCTGTCCGGCCGGATCGCCTGCACCACCAGGACCTTCGGCGGGGAGAGAGGGAGACGGAGGACGGGGAGAGAGGGAGACGGAGGACGGGGAGAGAGGGAGACGGAGGACGGGGGAGAGAGGGAGACGGAGGACGGGGGAGAGAGGGAGACGGAGGATGGGGAGAGAGGGAGACGGAGGACGGGGAGAGAGGGAGACGGAGGACGGGGAGAGAGGGAGACGGAGGACAGGGGAGAGAGGGAGACGGAGGACGGGGAGAGAGGGAGACGGAGGACAGGGAGAGAGGGAGACGGAGGACAGGATGAGAGGGAGACGGAGGACGGGGAGAGAGGGAGACGGAGGACAGGGAGAGAGGGAGACGGAGGACAGGATGAGATGAGCACAACAGCCGCCCGTGGAGGAGCGCGTGGGGAGCCTGAGAGAGCTTCACATTTTGTTCTACGAGATAAATTACACCCATTAATATCTCCACCGTGAATTTCAAAGCTGTTACGTGCTTTTAAAAAGTTGCTAACAAGTTGCTGTACTGGAACTACAACAAAGGTCACGTTCGCCAACCGCCACTCAAGTTTCCATAGTAGCCCGTCTGCACACAACAACCTTTACAGTTCCAATATAGCAACTTGTTAGCAACTTACTTTTTAAAAGCACATAACAGCTTTGAAATTCATGGTTGACATATTAATGGGTGCAATTTATCTTGTAGAACAAAACGTGAAGCTCTCTCAGGCTTACGTTAACCACAGACCTTATTTTCTGCAGAAATCAAAATCCCTGTGGGAAAAAAGCACTGGAAATCTGCCGAGGGAACCCATGGCGGGAGAAACTCCAGAGTTGGCCTACAAACTGACGTCATCCCTGTGACGCTCTCTAGACCCTGGCTAACTGCACTGACTCACACTACACTGGGAGCAGAGCCATGCCTCACTGCAGCTCTCCACTGCGGAGATGGGCGGATAGGTGGATGAGAAAAGGATGGAGGCCCTGGCTTCATCACAGAGTTTCCACACAGATGGAGAAGGACACTCCGGGTGACTCTGTGATCTTTCATAGTCGCAGTGATTAAATCTGAGGGCCATTATTGTGAACAAACATGTCGCCAAGGCACATATGAGCAGGAGCCAAGGTTAAACAACTGGGCCCATGGTCAGGACTGCAGGTTCAACTCTTAGGTGGGGCACAGCCAATAGCACGTCCTCTATGACCTGTATGACTTCAGTTAACATCCAGCAACATAATATAGATACAGTAGCTCAGTGCAAAAATACTCGATAAGGGTGCAGGGGAAATAATAATTAATGCGCAGCTTCTGGATGATGATTGACAGCTCACCTGCTGGAACAGAGAGACCTTCTTGGCGATGGAGGGGGGGAACTCCTGCTCGCAGCTCGAGCTCCTCGAGAAGGTGAGCCAGAGGTCCGCGTCTCCCAGACTCAGGGTCTGATACAGCGCCGGGAAGGTGTTCTGGAACACAGGTTTGTGTTTAATGGAACAGGAGACGGAGCGTTTGGGGGCAGACACAGCGGTCTCTCTGTCGCCCTGCCGGCACAGGGGCAACCGGAGCGCTCGCAGGCGGGCGCGGCGAACGGCGGGAGGCGCGGCGGCGGAGGACGGAGAGCCGGGCCGCGGCGGCGCGTTCGGGAAAAGTGGTTCTCGTGCACCGCTGGCTTCCCGCGCCCCGCGGGTGAGGGGGACGGACGAGGCCCGCCGTGCGGCGCAGCCGGGCTGGGAAACGCCGCCGCGCTCCGTTAGCTCTGCTCACAGCCGCCGAGGAGCACGGGAAGGCGCGAGGAGCCAGACCCGTAATCAGGAAGCCTCAGGTTAAAACACAAAGTAGGTCACCGCCGCTGTAGCCCCAAGCAAAGCGCTTCGCTGGAACCGCCTCAGTAAATATCCAGCTGCACCCGCGGATAGCCAGCAAAAATTAAAGATATGCAAGTTGCTGTGGATAAAGACGTCTGCTAAAGAAATAAGCACTAAGTACTGTACTGCAGAAACCAACTCTGTCTGGCAGGAGTGGAAAATTACACACACACAACTAGGAACCTTGGACTGCAGATGCACAGTCACTACTGCAATTACAGTAACATGTTGCATGGCAGCACTGGAAATCAATAGTGCATGCTCTACTGCGCTGACTGCACGCTCTGAGCATGCTCTACACAGGACTGACTGCACGCTCTGAGCATGCTCTACACAGGACTGACTGAATGCTCTGAGCATGCTCTACACAGGACTGACTGCATGCTCTGAGCATGCTCTACACAGGACTGACTGAATGCTCTGAGCATGCTCTACACAGGACTGACTGCATGCTCTGAGCATGCTCTACACAGGACTGACTGCACGCTCTGAGCATGCTCTACGCAGGACTGACTGCACGCTCTGAGCATGCTCTATACAGGACTGACTGCATGCACTGAGAATGCTCTATACAGGACTGACTGCATGCTCAGAGCATGCTCCTGTGGAAGATTATTCACAGGTTTGGCCTGCACTAGCCATGGGGCCCAATGAGGAGCCTGTGGAACAGCAGCAGCAGGGCCCCTGAGGCCCCTCGAAGCGCCCCGTCCTGCTGCAGAGCGAGCGGAGGCAGAGCCCCACCCCACACAGCCCCGCCCCGCTCTGCTCCGCGCCGGCAGGCAGACGCCAGTCACAGGGGTTGGCAATTTGGTTTCTCCGGACCCCCCTGAGACACCTGCGGCGGGAGTCCCAGTCCCGCGCAGAGGAAGAGACACAGACCCGCGCGGGGGGAGCAGTGTGAGTTTGGGGGAGGCCCGGGCGTGTGCTCACGGCGGTACCTTAAACATGGCCACGGCTGCCAGCCGCTCCTGGTCGATCCAGGACGGGATCTGCTCTCTGGAGGGCTGCTGGGAATCCTGCAGGTGAGAAAGACAAGCGGGGGGATGATGACGCCGCGCCGTTTCCCTGGAGACAGCGCAAACATTCCGCCGCTGTCGGTCACGCCACGCAGAGACAAGCGGAGGCGATGATGCGCCATCGTGGCACGCACCGTCTTTCTGACCGTGTCTCCCACGATGAGCCCGGTGAACGCGTCCCACTCCTGCAGAAAACACACACGTATATATCAGTTCAGTCTTCAGATAGTGAGTACAGTGGTGTCAGTTCTGCACCTGACTATACGTTCATATTCCAGCACTACCAGTGTTATTGGGCAGTTACCTTGTGCAAGAATGCATTACCTCATTTGTTCCCCTAAAAACCATCCAATTACATAGAACCCAACAAGAATATAAACCGTAATTACGAGCAGTGACAAAGGCATAGTCAGGTGAACAAATGGTAATAAACAAGCCTGACATCAGTGGAGAATTCGGGCGCGGCCGATCGAACGTGACGACAACAACAACAAACAGCCCCCCCCTCCCCAAACACCGGTGTACTCACATTCTCCTGGAAGAGCTGGGGGTGCATCCCTTTGACAAAGTGCAGGGCGAACATGAGCCGGTGGGCCTGAGGAGAGAGGGAGAGCGAGGGAGAGCCAGATCAATGAGAGAGCTTCACAGCACACTGGGCTTCCTCCACCCTCGGGACACCGTGACCTTGGAGCCCCTTCGTGAGGGGAGGGGTGGGGAGGGGGTAGTGTCTTGTCTTTGGTGACAGGGGTCAAGGGTCACTTTGTACTGGCTGATGGGATCTCTGAGCGGGACGTGTGTGGGGTCTTAATTTCTCTGGAGGGTCACGTCCTGTCCCTAAACACCGGCCGGGTGTCATCCAATCCCCCGAACAGCGCCTCACCTCAGGAGAAGGGTACGGCGCTCGAACGCACACGTGCTGCACTGTAGCTAGACGGGTATGAGCTTCGGAGAAACGCATCGGTGCGTGCAGCGAGGCAGGTTATTCGTAGGGCCTCCCTCTCCGGAAACGAGGTGCAAGCAGAAAGCCATGGAAACGAGCCGGGGGGTCTGGAAGGGCTCGGCGAGGGCCGGGAGGGGAGGAGGAGACCCAGGCGTACGGAGAGAGGAAGAGCACGGGACAGTCCGCCGGTAGAGATAAGCCACAACATCGGCTAATTAAGATCTTTATCTGAGCATGAGGCAGCACCATCGCAGTGTCTGACTGAATCAGGTGGGGGGGGGTAGGGGGGGGGGGAGACCACGACGACGGTGCTTCCCCTCTAAAAACACAGGAGATCTGACAAACGCGCGGAGCAGAGCGCTGGAGTTCTGGACAGAAACGAGCCCCATTTATTTTCATGACTGAAACCCACCTGCACACTCTAAACATTTCACTCTGGAAAGCGGCTGAGGCCTTCGGAGGAAGAAAATAAATTAAATCCCTTTCTCTCCGTCTCTCTCAGTCAATCCTAGGAAAATATTTGTACGCCTTGGAAACGTTCTAGTAGCACACCACGAATCTGGTCATAGTTCAATCCTTTTCAGATGCTTCTGAATCACGAAAGACCGTTTAAAATTCCTCATGAAAACCAGAAACAGACCACAGAAAATAATGTTTACTTAAAATGACAGGCCTTTTGTGATACTGCTGTCATAACATCATCCAACTTTCAAAAATACTGTACAGAAAAATACTAATAAAGTGCTCTGTAATTCGCATCATTTGAATCATTCGAATTTCTGCCCACAATGGTCCAAATGAAGGAATGGAAATGTACAGAAGTTCTGCCTGAGACAACAGAGGACTCTGAGAGGCCAATTTTCCACCACACTGAGCTTCATACAGACACCCATGGAGAACTACAATGCCCCATGCTTAGTGACATCACAATGGCAGCAGTGCATTGTGGGATTTCTGGGAGGTGCCAAACCCCAGGGTGAGAGGGGAATATTAAATGCGGAGCTGCATGGCAGGAACCTGCAGCACCTGGAGGCTTTCAGGGCAGTGAATAATTAAAACAAACCCAAATTAACTCCTGACCTCACCCTGGACAGGATCACGGGGGACAAATACATTCATTAAGCGGTCATGCATTTTTTACGAGCATAGGGAACTATGAAAACGATAAGTCTGTCTTTATATGATTGTTTCCACAACTCTCAGATGGACGGCCAAAATCCAGGCCTTAGAACAGGGACACTTCCCTTTGAGCGAGGTCTCCACGGGCTCCTGTGAGTCCAGGCAGCGCCTGGCAGGCCTTTACTGCCCCTTCCACCTGCCCGCTCTCCCACCTATTAAAGCAGCCTGGAGACCTTCAGAGGGACCGCGCGACCTTCAGATCTCTACCCGCGGTGTGGGGCCCCATCGTTTATCCTCCCAACACAGTCTCCTCCCCCCCCCCCCGTCAGAAACAGCGCTCGGTGAAAGAGCGGCGGTCCCACGGCGGTCTTCGCGGCCGGGGGCTGAAACGCGGCGTGACGGCCACGGCCAGGGCGCTCAATCACAAGGGGGGGGGGGGGGGGGGGGGATCGGCGGGGTCGGTCTCTCGGGGGCGCTCATGGGAAAACGGCCAATCACTGTGATGGAGAACGTTCGCCCACGACCTTGCTGTGAATGGCCTCAGCTACGGACCGCTGGGCGCCATACTGGAAGGGTCCTGGAATCTGAGGCTCTCTTTATGATGCAAACCTCTTTCTCCTGCTCAAAGGGGAGGTACAAGAGGGGGGCTTATTATTATTAAACTAACGTTCAGGCCCTAGAAACACAAGAGCACTGCAAATAATTAAGTTTTAACGAGGGTTCCAGTCTTGTAATAAGATCTTAAAATCTTTTCTCTCTCTCTCAAGTAGACAATATGAACTTTTTTTAAGTTACTTTTTGCTCGACAAGTGAAATTTTCAAACCCCATTGGCAAATCTTGAAATGAGTCAAACTGTCACACATCTTCAGCAATATTTTTGTCTTATTCAGCAAAAAAAAAATAATAGAAATAATTTAAGTTGAAATATACAGCAAGACTAAAATAATTGCTGAAAATGACTTGTTTGTTGCAGTGCACTTCCATTGTGGACTATGTGCGATTCACACTGGCACACAGAAATCTGTTTCTGGAGCTGTTTCCAGGGTCCATCGTTCAGGATCAGCTGAACAATACGAACTAGAATAAAACTGATCATCTCACTCCTGATTCCCAATGACACTGGCAAAAAATATCATAAGGCTTGGAGAAGCCCATTTACTAGGAAAAAGTCAAATGTGAGATGTGGACTTTCCATCTCTGAACTGCTAATTTGAGGGGCGGACACTGACAGTGACTTTGCGGGTGTGGAACAGGCAGACGGGGGCCGGGGGGTGGACAATCAGGAGGAGTAAAACGCTGAGAGGAAGGGGGGATAAATACAGGACGGCCCGTCTGGCCGACAGTTTAAAGAAGCCAAACGGAGAGGAGAGGGATTAGAGGGGAGGGATGATCAGGGAGACAGGGGCCTGCATTCCAATCAGGCACTGCGGCAGGCAGCCCGTGGGTCCTGATGGGGGGGCTCTGGGACCTGGCCGGCGCACGGCGGGCCGTGAGATGAAGAGGGAAAAGAGGAGGTCCGTTTGAAGCACACCACAGGGCGGCTCTGATAGAGACTAAAACTGTGATTGATCGGACGTCCTGAGCATTTACAGATCGTCCTAAAAAGGGCCCCTCGCTTGGCACGGCCGTGGCGCTGCACGTCCAAACACTCCCCTGCGTTCAGTTTAAAATACGTCCACTTCATCCAGGAAACTAAACATGCATTCCAGGTAGAAGCATGATGAATGAAGCCTGCAAGAGATACTCACAGAGAACAGCCCAAAGTGGTATGCATTCATGTGTTTGGCGTGTGCCACCAAATATTCACCTTCTTTTGTTCACGTTTGAGCTGTGTGTTTCCAGCTACGTTCTGAAGCTGAGAACAGCTGCACAAAGGCATTTGGGTTTATATCACAGCATTTGGCAGACTATTTCCACCCTATTTAGTGTTTCTTCGGCAAATCTGTGCCAACCTCATGTTGACTCAGAGGTGTTCCAGACACAGGCTGAGACAGGGAACAGGTGGTCAGAATTAAGGCATGATCTAACCATACGTGACATAAATGAGCACTGGCGTAGACAAAGGGTCTATCCTGCAGGTTCCCTATTTCCATCACAGATTTCAGGCAAGATGCAAGTTATTGCTTTGGACCTGAAGAAGTTCAACAACTGGAAAACCAAGATGTTTGATCACTGACCTTAAACAAAGCAGCTGGCTGATTTCCCATGAAAGGAAATTCGACCTGGCAAAGACCAGGTGTTCCGAGCATAATTCCCAGGAAGCGGAGGAGAAGACAAGGTGCGGCCGGACGAGGGTGGCACGCGAGCGGGAAGAGCGCAGCGGCAGCTGGGGCCGGTCTCGGCGTGATGGGGCCGTACGGAGGAGAGAACGGGGCCCTGGGAGACTGAAGCGCTCGGTACGACCGGCGGGAGTGACAGCTTTGTGTGCGAGCTGCGAAAGGTGAGGACAAACTGTCTCTCCCTCCGCCTCTCCCTCCCTCTCACTCGCGCTCTCCTTTCGCCTCTGAGGAGATATTCATCTGCATTCTCAGAGGAGAGCGAAAGCATCTGCTTTTTCATACGGAGACAAACACACTCGCCAAGAGCCGCAAGAGCACGTCCTGATCGTACTGCTGTGGACGGGGTCCAGCCATGCAGAAGAGATTCATCACACACACACACGCACACACGTACACAACAACACACACACACACACACAAACACACACACACACACGTACACAACAACACACACACACACACACACACACACACACACGTACACAACAACACACACACACACACACACACACACGTACACAACAACACACACACACACAGACAGACACACACACACACACGTACACAACAACACACACACACACACACACACACACACACGCACACGCACACGCACACAACACACACACACACACACACACACACGTACACAACACACACACACGCACACGCACACACACACACACGTACACAACACACACACACACACACACACGTACACAACAACACACACACACACACACACACACACACACACACAACAACACACACACACACACAGACACAGATACACACACACAAATGCACATACAGGCACGCACAGGCATACACACGCACGCACACAGACAAACACACATACACACACACGCACATACCGAATCTGGCCTTCCTCCTCTCTAGAGGACAAAAGAAAAGTTCTGAGCACAGCTCTTCAAAGAGTGCTCTTTAATCTTTTTGTTCTGACACATGACTCCTCATGAAAGAAAATCACAATGTCCTCACAAAAATGTTTCCAACCCAAAAAGAGGCACTTACGTTCTCCTATTAAAACCAGGCAGCACAAAGAAAGTATACTACTCATAATTCTTTAAAAAATATTTACGACAAACTAAAAGGGCGCAACGCAGAGCAGAAGGGATACGAAGCAGGCATCCGATTGGCCGGTGGGCAGTTCAGCGCGGTCTCTCGTCATCCCTGGATGTGGCGCGGATCGCACCCTGGCAGAAACGGCAGAACCAGGGGAAGCTTCAGGAGGAGTGTGCGGCTTGGCTAATGAACCCGCAGGGTTACACCTTCATCCCGCTTCGCTGGAGCCACGGCCACGTGTGACATCACACCCGCCGCGGGGTATGGAACACCAAAAGGGTCAAAACTACGCCTTACAGGCACGTGCGAAAATGTGAAAGAAAACATATCAATTAACGAGAACTGTTAGAAAATGCTGCGCACGTGTTATAGTGTGCACTGCAACCCCACAATGCACTTTCAATATAAAATATCTATATCCAATGCATCATATGTTTAAAGATGTCATTATATGCTGAAAGATATGTTTAACATATCTTATATTGTATTTCAAGCATTGCTTCACAAGCGTGGCAGAAAAAATACAGAACATGATGGCCCATTTACATTGGCATTGCCCTGGTGTGCTGAAAGCAGGCACTTTTTAAGAGAAACCTCTAGATACAACCATCCATCCATATACCTATATATACCTATACCTATACCCACTTATCCTG
The DNA here is from genome assembly GCF_013347855.1 of Anguilla anguilla. Lineage (NCBI taxonomy): Eukaryota > Metazoa > Chordata > Actinopteri > Anguilliformes > Anguillidae > Anguilla > Anguilla anguilla. The sequence continues at coordinate 22,085,779 of NC_049212.1, forward strand.
GGCAATTTATGATCTCCAATCGGCCAACCTGCATGCAAAACTCCTACGGACACGGGGAGAACATGCAAACTCCACACAGAAAGGCCCCAAGCACGAGATTCGAACCCACAACCTTCTTGCTGTGAGGCGACAGTGCTACCCACTGCACCACCGTGCCACCTAGATACAACCATGTCCTATTCATTTTCATACAATATATCACTGCATTTAAATTTCAAGTGGAAAATGTTTTTTTCTTTTAAGGATTGAACAATCTTTTTCCAAGTCTTCAATCTTCACTTTAATGAATGTGCTCTCTCATCTTGTTTACATAGTCTCATGCAGTTTGAGTTCATGCTGTGTTTTATTTTGATGGCCTTAGCCTGTAATGTGGATATTATTTTCTATTTGGAAATAATGAAGTGGCACTTTTCCTTTTGAAAGAAAACCTTGGAAACGTGTTTGTTCTCAAGCTATTGATAACGATTTGATTACATTTTGATTTTAAGAACATTTTTTGTCAAATAAATAAAAATGAAATTGCCCAATTCTAGGTGTAGGCAGTCACCTGTGGCTGACTAGAGCTGAGTTTAGTGAACCTGTATGCGCCTAAAGTATATTGACACTTGTAAGCTTTTGATGAGGACTGGCCTCACAGACAGAGTGCATCAGCCCAGGGGAAAGGTAGCCTCACAGATTCACAGCCATCACTGTGCTGGGCCCTCATTATCACACTGTGTTAAAGATCAGCGAAACCACTGAGACCTCAGGGCTGCTGTTCTATCCATTACAGACACTTACACTACATTTTGCCATTTAGCAGATGCTTTTATTCAAAGCGGCTTACGCAGACTACATTTCCCATACAACCCCCAGCTGGATATGTTACTGAAACAATGCAAGGATCATGCTCAAGGATATAACAGCAATGGCCCCAGTTGGAAATGTAACCTGCAATCTTTGCGTTATAAGCCAAGTTTCCTACCCACAATGCAGTACTGCTGCCCCAAAAGCCTCTGTTATGTTCCCTATATTATAGTGCCCTGTCCAGTGTTAAAGCTATGACTATCCACAGCAGCTGCCTAATACTGATCAGAGAAAGCCAGCATAATGTACAGTTATTGCTGGGCCATTACAATGTACAGTCAATGGTGCATCACAGTCATTACCATGCACCATCAAAGCTGCAACAGGGCCATTACCAAGCACCATCAATACTGCAACAGGGCCATTACCAAGCACCATCAATAACGCAACAGGGCCATTACCATGCACCATGAACACTGCAACAGGGCCATTACCAAGCACCATGAACACTGCATCAGAGGCATTACCAAGCACCATCAATAACGCAACAGGGCCATTACCAAGCACCATGAACACTGCATCAGAGGCATTACAGTGCACAGTAAGTGCTGCATTAGAGTTATTACACTGCATGGTCAGACCTGCACAGTGCTGGCTGACCACAGCTGCTGGGGCATCACACCGTTTAATGTCCTTATGGAAGTGCCCTGCTTGGAAACATATGGGACCCACTGAGCCAGGCCTGCTGCATCAAACACATGGCTGACTGGGGAAAGGAAAACGCTGCAGTCGGACGTGTCTCAGATCCTCAGACAGGGTCTGCCAGTGTAAGTAACACATATAAAGTGTGTAGAGGAAGGAAGACTCGGTAGGGAGTAAGAGAAGGACAGCGTGTCAGAGCAAGCTGTTAGCGTGCAGTTATTACTGCGAGAGAGGAGAACCTGGGGCCACTCTTCTCTGGTACATCCTCCTCCTCATCTCTCTTTCCCCCAGCCCGTCTCATCATCACTCTCTCTCCTCCTTTCTCTGTCTCTGTCGCCTCTCGTCCTTCTGCGCACCCCTCCCTCTCTCCTCCCCCTCTTCCTGATGAACGCTTTGCCTGCCGATTGTTATCAGTTAACAGAGCTGTCAGCTTCACCCACACTGAAGCCTCCAACACCTGGCAAGGTCGTCGCCTCCGTCAGAAAGCTGCTCGGCGCCGCGGTAACAAACCCCTCCCCCCCCCCCTCATCATCCCGCTCTCAGAAATCACCGTGGGCCGCACCGCAGGTCCCTCACTCTGCTGTCGCCCAATCCCGCGCCTGCGCTCAAGTTTAAGAGCAGCGTGCTTACAGTTCCACAGCTACCCACGTGACATTGGGCACATGACCGCGGGATTAGCCCTGCGGCCCGCGCGCCCGCAGAGGGGTACGGACCGCACGAGCCCCAAGTCAGACGTAATCCAGAGCACGAGGAGCCTAAAAAGCCTCTGCGCTTTGCTGCAGTGCCCTGATAAGCCATGTGAGTACTTCCTGGGGTAATAATACGCGAGCCGCCGTGGAGAAACGCTCACGGTCACCGCGACCAGCGCGTGATCCGTCTCCGCCCGCCTCCCTGTGTGGCCCTGGTACCAGAGCCGTATCGCTGAGGGAAAGGACTCAAACCCGCAATCCCCCTGGGTGTGCCGCAGCTTATGGATACTCGGACGCGCTTCGCTTACGTTCCGCTGATTTACGGGGCCCGGCAGAACCCGCGCGGTTCCGCACGCAGCCTTATCCAGCGAAGCAGTCGCGACCGCCCGAGGGGAGCTGGGTAAAATACGAAGCCCGCCTCTGGCTGGAAAAGGCCAGCGAGTTTAACGGGGAGGACGCCGGCTCGGCGAAAACCAGCAGATTTGTTCACTCCGCGCTTAAAAAAAAGAGCGGCCATTAGATCACCGCTGTGCAAGGTGAAACGCTCCCCGGTGCATTCAGGGCTTGCTGACGGAATGTTCTGGGTCACGAAATGCCCACAATGAGCTCTGAGTTCTCTACTTTCCGCCAGGAAACGCAGCGTTGCCGTGGTCCCCGGTGGAGAAAGGCCACGGGGACGTGGAGGGTGGATTAAAGGCTGCCGCGGGCAACGAGGAGCATCGTGACATCACAACAAAGCCCTGTCAGAGTTTCTCCTGCTTTGAAACGTCTTAGGCGAAACCTGTAAAACGATTAGCCAAATTCTGTGAATTTATTGGTAAAATTTCATAGTGAATGATACTGCATTTCAAGTTTTTAAAGTTTAAACTGCTTTCAAGTTTACATGCAACCTTAGACATGCCAAATTAACCACAGGAGAATCCTCTTAATTGCAGTAAAGAATGAAACAAACACTCAGGCGTCTGCTATCAACATGATTTTCAACAGAAACTGCCTACCTTCATAAAAGTTTTGGGGTTTTGTGTCTTTATATGGCAATTGTCAGTTTTTTTGTGCCTCATCAGCCGATTTTAAACGTGTATTTATAAATCATCATGTGATATAACTGGACATAATTCTATGAAAATATATGCACATGCACATACTGTATGCAATATCTTTACAATGAAATGAATGGGAAAAGTCTGGGGATTTGGCAGTTATGCGATACACTGTTATGCAATTAAGTGGATTTTATTGTATTAACCTACAGTATTTTTGCCTGAAAAATAAAATTCTGAAAAGCCTTTAATGTTTTGTTGGGTACAACCAGTGTAACACCAGTGACAAAAAGGATGGTGCAAGCACTCTTTGAGTAAATGAATAAAAATAATCTAAATACATTTAAGCTGGCATTTGGGTGGATTTGCTAAGTTACAGGGTTAATTAATATTGTACTAACTAGGCTTTGAGTGTCAAAAATGAAACACATTTCAAGATATTTTATTTCTCGGAATAAGGCCTACTCCTTATTTACAAATGCACGAAATAATAATAAAAATATTTTGAGAATGTATTTAGATGCTCGCCGATACAAAATGGGATCAAGTCCTTCATTGAACATGCACTCTGCTGTGGAATAAAAGCTGTTTCACTGTCCTCTGAGAAATACTCACTCAGACAAGTGATTCTTTCCAAGGCCACCAAACTCTGAGTCTCCCATTTAGACTTAGGAATTGCAAAACAGATTTTTGTTATGAAACAACAACCTTCACAGACAAAGTATCAAGAACTTTTTTTGCTGGTGTTTAACGTTAGATTGATTTGATTGATTGATTATGGTTTGGTTATGCAGGAGAAACAATGCGCGTCCTTTTAAGCAACTTATACACTACCTAAAAACCTATACACCGTTAGCAACATCATTTAAGGATAACAATAAGGAACATATTAGCGCATAATGCTATCGCTCTCAGCGTAAACGAGAGAAGCCTCATCTGCTGTCAGTGGTAGAGAGCGGCACCATCATAACCAAGCACAACCTCCCGTGTACTGATGGGTAGCTAGCTAAAGATTTCACTGGACATAATATTAATATTTATTCTTCACCTAATCTATGTGCCATAGAAAATTGATTTGCTAATCGTTGCTCCATGTGCACACCATTTATTTTAGTTTATTAATGGAAATTAGTTATTGTAAACGAAGGCTTGACAGACTCAGTGGTTGACAGTTGACAAGCTTCCAGAAATAAGAAGTGGGCGACAGCAAAAACAAGCTGCTGATTATGTGATGAAAAGCAGTAAGTTATCAATGTTAGGAATTAAAATTGATCATTTACGCCCTGATCTTTGCATTATTTTTATGATTCGATTTTCACCTGGATTTTTGAACCGATTAAAAAAATAAATTAAAAAAACTGATAAATTCCCCAATTTTTTTTTGACAGTGACAGTGGCAGTAAAGCCGCAGCCCCTGTTACGCAAAGTCACCATGTATGCCATTTTGAGCCAGGAAAGACCCAGCCTGTACTTAGGAGACAAGCAAACGGCAACACTCCTGCATTCCAGAAGCTTCCACCGGCCTGGCCTTTCACCGGGGGGCCCTGCTGTCAGTTCAGAGCAGCACAAACACGTTTTGCGGCTGCCACAATAAAGATGGCAGAGTTTGGCTATATTTAATCTGTTACTAATTTAAGAAGGAGCCCAGAAAATCCCCCCCGGAACAGAGAAGGGGATGAAGGCAGCGGGGATGAGTCACAGCCCCTGGTACGAGCTCGGCGGGGGGGGCGGGGGCGCGGATCGCTCATAACGGTCTGCCTGCTCTGCCCTTTCCCCTTCAGGGTGGGGGCTCCTGACTACTGCCACCAATTACCACCCAGCAAGACACTGGGAGCGCAGGAGAGCGAAAAGGCCGTCTTCCGTCCCACCCACCCGCCCGCGCGGTTCATAGCTGCTGAGATGTGATCTTTCAGGCGAGCAGAGGGTCGGCCGGGAGCTGTGTAAAAACGCACAGGAACAACGCGACGAGACCGTCGCCATGGCTTCTGCCCCGGGGCCGGAGAGCGAGACACCCGTCTTCGCAGCGCAGGCGTCTGGGACCGGTTAGGGCGCGTGTGCGCCCGCCCGAACGCGAGAGGCAGATGTTCCAGCCCGCTTCCAAACGGACGGCGTCCTCGATCCAATCTCAGAGAACAACAGCCCTGCGCTGGATTGACTATCGTAGTTTCGAGGAAAGGCTCAGAACACAACTTGCAGCTGTCTCATCGCTAAAGCCGCTGGTAGATAAGAGGGGGAAGCACATTGAAACAGATGAAGAATGCATAATTTATCGCGTTCAGGCGGGGTTTAGGAGGAAGTTCTTCAAATGGCACTTAGCCGCGGCGGCGTTTCAAAAGCAGAGTCCTCAGGTAGACCAGGCCGCTGGTCCGGCCCGGGGAGACAGGCTCCGGCCCAGACCGCCGTCTGCTGTCACCCGCCTCATACTGACTTTAATGAGGGGAGATGTGGGCCGATATGGGCCTGCACTGCACTGGCAGGCTGGCTGTGACTGAGGGAACCAGCGCTGACACTCTGACAAAGAGAGAGCCCAGAGCAGGCAGGTAATCTCCCCTTCCACCTGGAGCTGCCTTCACACACACACACACACACACACACCCACCCACGCATGGGCACACACACACACACCCACGCATGCGCGCGCGCACACACACACACATACACACACACACACACGCATGCGCACACACACACCGGCGCACGCACACACACACACACACGCACACACAAACACACGCACACACACACACACACATACACACACACGCACGCAAACGCACGCACGCACGCACACCTGTAATCTACCTTTACTCAGAGGCATAGCATTATGGCTTCAGTCACACAGGGCTGTATCACTGCACCAGTGATCCCAGATGCTCATCTTTCTGACTGTTTGATATTTCCCTCCCGCTCATGATTTGGCATCAGAGAGGCAGTGTGGACTGGAGCTCTTTCAACCTGACGGCTATGAGCCTGACCCGAGCCCAGCTCCAATGCAACTGCACTGACTCTGAGCAAAAGGGGCTAAAATAATGCTAAACCGCTAAAAGGATAAGTCACCCAGAAATACGAGAGTCTGGGCGAAATGAATAACCCCAAAGGGGCAGCCAGAGGAGTATATCAACAGCAAACAGATATGGGACAGCCTTTTCTAAAAGGTTCACCGCTGCTCCTAACCTGCAGTTCTACAAGCAGTCAAACGCTCCACAGGCAGCAGATTCATGCTTTTGGAAGCTGGCGCAGTACAATTTAAGGCCCTCATGTCTTTCTGAGAGAGGAGCGCGTTTCCCCTGGTGAGAAGAGGCCTTCCACCCAGGAGACGCCCAACCAGGAACCAAGAGAACCTGCGTCCCAAACTCCTTGTTCTGATAAAAAACGCCACTTATTCTGCCACTCAACAGAGTGGCTCTTTAGAGCAGACTGCACCAGCATAAAGACATATGGACTTCTGCACTGAAAGTGTCATTCCTCCGCACCTCGCTGGGAGCTGCTTCTCCTTATTTCCTCCAGAGCCGCATTGGAGGGGACGTCTGCGCTTTGTTTCCAGGAAGCAGGCGTCAGAAGAGGGGCCCTAATCCGATTGAGAGGCACAAAGAGAGCATTTCAATCGCGCCGGTTCTTTCTTCCCCTTCCTCTAAGGCCCCCTCCCGTCAGACGGATAATGCGCTTATCCCACTCCAGTCTGCGCCGGCGTGGGCCCGTCTCCAGCCTGGCCCGGCTCCACGCGGAATCGCACGCGCTCCGCTCAGATACGGCAGCTTCACAGCGACAGGATCGATACGATCTGCCCATACACACAAACACGCAGCCGCGGCAACAAACACTAAATGTTAACACACAAAAAAAGAACCCGAAGAACTAAAATACGTTGTAAAAATGAAATAATAATAATAAGCCAGCCCAGACACCCGGTAACTGGATTTTGTTGACATTGGCCAAGGTGACGATGTTGTAAAAATGATCCATCAGGGTCAAAGCCTTTCAATAGCGTGAAGCCCATTGAACGCGGTGTCGATATCCCCTCCCCGTTCAATCTTTCTAATGAGACACCGTGTGCGGCCTCTGACCGGAAGAGAAAGCTCATTTCCACTCCCGCCATTCTTCTCCTATTATCTTAACACAACAAAATGGCTAACGCGGCACCCGCAGCGCTAAAATCATTAGCGCGATAATGAGCGCGCAGGGATCGCTGTCCTGGGCTGCTGCGTGTGAGGTGATCTCGCTGTCGAAGGTTTGACGGCGTCTGTGGCTGGGGAAATCAGCGGTGACCGGAGCGGCGGGGGGGGGGGGGGGCGGGGCTTACCTTGAAGAGCGAGCGGCAGACGTACTCGTACACCGTGGTCTTCAGACACGCCTCCAGGGAGACGATGCGGGCCTCCGTGCCTTCGGACTCCTGCGGGAGCGACGCTGGGTTAGAGCGCGGAGAGACAGGAGGGTAGATAACGCTGAGCCCTAACGCTGAACACCTCCTACATCGCTCAGTAATTACTCCACCAACACCGCAAGCCGAGAGGTTTTAGGGGTCTGCTTTCTCTTTATCTCCTCTCTCTCTCTCCTGCTCTCTCACTGTCTCTACTCCTCTGGCTGGAAAATTAAATAAAAATACAATGTGAACCCCCCACTGAGCATTAATTACCTATTTTGCTGGATTGTGTTTACTGCAACTAAACTCTAAGCCCTAGAGGTACTGTCCCTCATTCAAAAGATAGTAATACACACATCCGTCCTCTTGTGTGGTGCTGGAGAAGAAAAGGTCTCTAACACCAAAATCTCTAAAAGAGGTTCCGCACACAGAAATATGCTCCGATTCTTTTAATTCGAAAAACCTCTCTACCTGAGAGGTCTTCGTCAGGTGTACATAATTATTACCCATAATGCCCTCAATTAGTTACACAGTATTATTGTGAATTGAAAGAAATGGAACATATTTCTGTGCGAGGAGCTTTTTTAGTGTCCCATATTCACCTCATTCAACTGACTGAACAAAATGGCCTCCAGTAAGAATCGTTCTGTCAGCATATAATGGTAAAAGGCCATTAATAAGATGATCCACTAAATTAGACTGTAGTCACTAAAGTAGATTTTGTTTTATGTATTTCTTTTAATTAAACAAACTGCAGACACACTTGGTGGCACATAAAATATTAATTAGAAACATCACTTTGAGGGAAGGGTTAATTTACCCTCTGCCACACTGCAACCTCACCACATCACAAAACTAGAGGACCTTCATCATATCCCCAGACTGGAGGACCTCCACCATATCTCAGCACTGAAGGACCATCACTTTATCTCCACACTGAGGGACCTGCACCGTATCTCTTCGCCACATTGGTGGACATCCATTTTATCTCCACCACACAGCACCACAGTACCACTGAGCAGCTATGCATTAAAGATATCCACACACAATTCCCACTGCTGAAACTGCAACAGGGCTGAGCTCTACTCCACCGCACATGCCCAGTACAATCACTGAGCATCTGTCAGAAACAGCCCCGCAGCCACAAACCCAAGCCCCGAGCAGGAGGGGGAACCTCAGCACGAACACCGGCGCTAACGCCGCCGTGTTCCCACAATGCTCTGCAGGCCGCGGCTCTGCCGCTTTCCCTGGCCTTTACGAGAGAGCCGCGCACATCGAGGTGCTGATGCCGCGACGCAGTCTCGCGTGGCGGAAACTGGGGGCAGAAATTGGAGTGCGTTTAAGAGAGACATTAGCGCGTAAAAGCCCCAGAACAGGTACGCACGGTTCCACCGCTGTTCTTAAGCATGGCTAGGAAACGAGCAGCCTGCATAAAGGGTCCTGTCTACCTTGAAATTATCCAGCGCTGGCTGCTGCAGTGTTGAAGTGCCATTAGGCATTTCAAATTCAGCCATCAAACAGGAGCGGAGCAGGGCCTGGGGCTTGCTGCACTGACCGACCATGACTGCTCTTCACACAACAATGCAGACAGACAGGAGAGGAACACGGACATACAGCTGTGCGCGGGCCACATCTGGACGGCACAGGAGTTAGAGACAGAGGGAGGGGAAGCAGAGCAGGAGAGGCCGCTGTTGGGACAGCTGTACAGGCTAACCCTAACCCACTTCTGACCTCCACCTGCAGCCCATCTCCTCTCAGGAGGGAGGCCAGGGGAAGCCCCGTCACCTGGAGGAGTCTGAAGTTACTGGGCTGCATTCAGAGACATGGAGACGCACGGTGGGGGGCAGACAGTCAGCCTGGCTGCAGCCTGCACCACCTATATCCAGGTCCCTGGAGAGAATAGCAGTGTGACTTTGACTGTACGGTCTGGGAGAAAGCAGGGCAGTAGACCGCCCCAGTAGCAGTGCGAGTTTGACTGTACGGTCTGGGAGAAAGCAGGGCAGTAGGCCCTACGGTAATAATGTGAGTTTGACTGTACGGTCTGGGAGAAAGCAGGGCAGTAGACCGCCCCAGTGGCAGTGCGAGTTTGACTGTACGGTCTGGGAGACAGCAGGGCAGTAGACTGCCCCAGTAGCAGTACGAGTTTGACTGTACGGTCTGAGAGAAAGCAGGGCAGTAGGCCCCACAGTAATAGTGTGAGTTTGACTGTACGGTCTGGGAGAAAGCAGGGCAGTAGACCGCCCCAGTGGCAGTGCGAGTTTGACTGTACGGTCTGGGAGAAAGCAGGGCAGTAGGCCCCACAGTAATAGTGTGGGTTTGACTGGAAGCCAGATGAATCCACCGCAATCTGAGGCGGGATCTGCTCCGCACTCTCAGCCCGCTCCGCCATCAGCTGAGCTCATTACAGAGATGGGACGGGCCGTCTGATAAGCCCCCTCCTCAAAAATGAATCATTAAGTGCCTGCTGGGTGACGCGTCCTGTTAAGCCGCCGTCCTAGAGTACGGATGGGCCCCACAGCCCGGTATCACATCCAGACCACGCCAGGGCCGACCACTGCTGTTAGCCCCGCAGAGCCATGCATAACTGCCACGAGTGTTGCCGGGGGAAGGGAAGGTTTCAATTGGCAGGGACGATGGAATCTCATCGCACACCAGAGACCCCTGCTGGTCGGTCAGGCACCCGCGAGTCCACCTGCTGAGCTTCACACAGAGCACCTCGCTCATGTCGGCGTGAGCACTACTTGTGAACTGCATCATTATAAGAGATGGATGCTTGGAGCACATCCCTATCTGTCTTCAATAGCAGAGGCTGCAGCTGTGGAATCTTATGGATATGATTGGGGATTTCTAATTGGGGCACAAAAAATAATTAAAACATCAATTCCCCTGACTCACTCCCTCCCTCACTGGACTACGGAAGCAAATGAGGTGAATTAGAGAAGAAAGAGTGTAAGAGTGCAGGGGGAGGAGTGTAGCAGCAAAGAGCCCTTAACAGTGGTGGCTTCAGCAGAGCTGAGAAAAGCCTCTTAAACAAATGGAGCATCAGCCAATGTTTTCCCTTCAAAGAAGCATCGGCTCTCTGCTCTGCTCTGTTCTCCCCGAAATTAGAGTGAGAGGGGGGTGTGGCCTGATGCAGGAGGAGTGGCCAGGAGGACCAATCCCCCGGCCTCCCGGGGAGCAGCGGTGTGAGGTCTTACCTTCTTGCTCTGCAGTGCTCGCTGGAAGATTCGGAGGAAGGCGGCCAAGCTGAAGCGGTACATGTTATTAATTTTGGAGAGGTCTGTTATAACGAAGTACATCGTGCTGGCGCTCTCTGCTAATGGCAGATAGGCATCTCGCTCCTGTATAGAAAAGAGGGGGGGGGGGGCACAGGAGGAGGGGGTAGTCAGGTCTGGTACCACACTGCCCCCTAGAGCAAGAATTAATCTTCACTACTGGATTCTTCCCGAGTCCTGAAGATGAAATTACAAATGACATATCATCACATTTTAGCAAACACTTTTTATCTCAAATAAGAACTAAATTCACTTTGATCTATGGATGCTCCAAAATATCATGACATTCTTTTTGAATGTTTTAACTTTTGATTTAATAAAATGCAATAGAGGATGTCTCCTCAGTAGATACCAGCTAAGGGTGTGATATGAAATTGTAAGTATCAAAGTATCTTCACACTTCAAATTATAGATACATATAGATACCTCAGATACAATCAGGAGACTTAAATGACCATGGCAAGTCTTGCTTTAAAAAATGTGCATTCATATCACAGATAAACTTGATCAAAGTCAAGGCTCAGCCAATACCAAAAAAGATAAAAATCACTTGGAAATGGACTGTGCATTATTGACTTTTGAAAGATAAATAAATGAAAGCTTCTCTGTTCTTAAGAATGAACCATGCTGTAATCCCTCAGCAGTAAACCTTTAGCATTCAAACTTCCCTGGCTTTGAAAATCCTTTTTAAAGGAATTGATCATTTTGTTCTGGTTACTGAGTTCAGCATACTGAAACAAGCTCATCTCTGCCTTTTCTTTTTTGTCTTTTCCATTTACAGTAATGCCATCATCTGAGCTAGCTGGGTGGGAACACTGCCGAGGAATCATCTTCTAAACTCCAGAGAGAAGCAGTTTTACATTTTACATTTCAGGCCTTTAGCGGACGCTCTTATCCACAGCAATGTGCAATGAGAGCAAACACAGGCCCAGGCCACGTTTGAATCAGAGCACTTGACTAATATTGAGTGTACAAGTTGTTGATGCGGTATACAACTTGTATACTCAATAGTAGGTAAATGCGCTGATTCAGACAATGGCCAAGATTCGTAAATTGGCAACATCCCAAGCAACGATTAATGAGCACAATGCACAATGGTCGGGCCATAACATTCCAGGGATAGGTAATCCTGTGACACTAAAATTAAGACGAGGAATTTGTTTGGGGGGAAAGGGGAACATAGGGCAGACAGGGGGAAGATGCTGAAGAGGGGAATTGGAATCAGGGTGGAGAGAATCACAAGAGACAAAGCTTGTCATCTAGTGGTTCTGTGCCCATTCATGTGTGCCCAAAAGAACAGTCTACACCTAATTGTGCAGGCTGTCTACACCCATTTGTGCAGGCTGTCTACACCCATTTGTGCACTCAGCCTACACCCATTTGTGCACTCAGTCTACACCCATTTGTGCACTCAGCCTACACCCATTTGTGCACTCAGCCTACACCCATTTGTGCACTCAGTCTACACCCATTTGTGCACTCAGTCTACACTCATTTGTGCACTCAGCCTACACCCATTTGTGCACTCAGTCTACACTCATTTGTGCACTCAGTCTGCATCCATTTGTGCACTCAGCCTACACCCATTTGTGTACTCAGCCTACACCCATTTGTGCACTCAGTCTACACCCATTTGTGCACTCAGCCTACACCCATTTGTGCACTCAGTCTACACCCATTTGTGCACTCAGCCTACACCCATTTGTGCACTCAGTCTACACTCATTTGTGCACTCAGCCTGCATCCATTTGTGCACTCAGCCTACACCCATTTGTGCACTCAGCCTACACCCATTTGTGCACTCAGCCTACACCCATTTGTGCACTCAGCCTACACCCATTTGTGCACTCAGTCTACACCCATTTGTGCACTCAGTCTACACTCATTTGTGCACTCAGCCTACACCCATTTGTGCACTCAGTCTACACTCATTTGTGCACTCAGTCTGCATCCATTTGTGCACTCAGCCTACACCCATTTGTGTACTCAGCCTACACCCATTTGTGCACTCAGTCTACACTCATTTGTGCACTCAGTCTGCATCCATTTGTGCACTCAGCCTACACCCATTTGTGCACTCAGCCTACACCCATTTGTGCACTCAGCCTACACCCATTTGTGCACTCAGTCTACACTCATTTGTGCACTCAGTCTGCATCCATTTGTGCACTCAGCCTACACCCATTTGTGCACTCAGCCTACACCCATTTGTGCACTCAGTCTACACTCATTTGTGCACTCAGCCTACACCCATTTGTGCACTCAGTCTACACTCATTTGTGCACTCAGTCTGCATCCATTTGTGCACTCAGCCTACACCCATTTGTGCACTCAGTCTACACCCATTTGTGTACTCAGCCTACACCCATTTGTGTACTCAGCCTACACCCATTTGTGCACTCAGTCTACACTCATTTGTGCACTCAGTCTGCATCCATTTGTGCACTCAGCCTACACTCATTTGTGCACTCAGTCTGCATCCATTTGTGCACTCAGCCTACACCCATTTGTGCACTCAGCCTACACCCATTTGTGCACTCAGCCTACACCCATTTGTGCACTCAGCCTACACCCATTTGTGCACTCAGCCTACACCCATTTGTGCACTCAGCCTACACCCATTTGTGCACTCAGTCTACACCCATTTGTGCACTCAGTCTACACTCATTTGTGCACTCAGCCTACACCCATTTGTGCACTCAGTCTGCATCCATTTGTGCACTCAGCCTACACCCATTTGTGCACTCAGCCTACACCCATTTGTGCACTCAGTCTACACTCATTTGTGCACTCAGCCTACACCCATTTGTGCACTCAGTCTACACTCATTTGTGCACTCAGCCTGCATCCATTTGTGCACTCAGCCTACACCCATTTGTGCACTCAGCCTACACCCATTTGTGTACTCAGCCTACACCCATTTGTGCACTCAGTCTACACTCATTTGTGCACTCAGTCTGCATCCATTTGTGCACTCAGCCTACACCCATTTGTGCACTCAGCCTACACCCATTTGTGCACTCAGCCTACACCCATTTGTGCACTCAGCCTACACCCATTTGTGCACTCAGCCTACACCCATTTGTGCACTCAGTCTACACCCATTTGTGCACTCAGCCTACACCCATTTGTGCACTCAGTCTACACCCATTTGTGCACTCAGTCTACACTCATTTGTGCACTCAGCCTACACCCATTTGTGCACTCAGTCTACACCCATTTGTGCACTCAGCCTACACCCATTTGTGCACTCAGCCTACACCCATTTGTGCACTCAGCCTACACCCATTTGTGCACTCAGTCTACACCCATTTGTGCACTCAGTCTACACTCATTTGTGCACTCAGCCTACACCCATTTGTGCACTCAGTCTACACTCATTTGTGCACTCAGTCTGCATCCATTTGTGCACTCAGCCTACACCCATTTGTGTACTCAGCCTACACCCATTTGTGCACTCAGTCTACACTCATTTGTGCACTCAGTCTGCATCCATTTGTGCACTCAGCCTACACCCATTTGTGCACTCAGTCTACACTCATTTGTGCACTCAGTCTGCATCCATTTGTGCACTCAGCCTACACCCATTTGTGCACTCAGCCTACACCCATTTGTGCACTCAGCCTACACCCATTTGTGCACTCAGCCTACACCCATTTGTGCACTCAGCCTACACCCATTTGTGCACTCAGTCTACACCCATTTGTGCACTCAGCCTACACCCATTTGTGCACTCAGTCTACACTCATTTGTGCACTCAGTCTGCATCCATTTGTGCACTCAGTCTGCATCCATTTGTGCACTCAGCCTACACCCATTTGTGCACTCAGTCTGCATCCATTTGTGCACTCAGTCTACACTCATTTGTGCACTCAGCCTACACCCATTTGTGCACTCAGTCTGCATCCATTTGTGCACTCAGTCTGCATCCATTTGTGCACTCGGTCTACACCCATTTCTGCCCTCAGTCTACACCCATTTGTGCACTCAGTCTACACCCATTTGTGCACCGGCGACCGAACGTCACAAGTGCCACACCACGCAGCAGTGCCTAGTCCACACTTATCTGAAGTGGGAAGCTGGATAATTTCCTCAGTGGAAGTCTGGTCCGTGCCAAATGGCCACCATAAACAAATCTTTAACAATTCTGCGCGAGCTAGACGCAAACATTTCAGTTTGAGCGAGCGAGGCTCCCCGTCAGAAGCAAGAAAATAAGTTAACGCAGGAGCTGACTGTCAGCACGTCTGAGGAAAAACAGACTTTCCTGCAGCTCTTCCACCGAGTGGTCTCACCTCTTTTGTCATCGCAGTCTTTGATACAAAAATCTTTTCAAGTGTGTTTTCCAGACATTTCTTACATTGCAAAGCCCGTGCAACAGCGCCTTCATCTTTCCCCAAAAATATTTATTTAATGAGATTCCTGCTTCACGCTCATGTTCTACCCTCCTTGTTCCTGGCCTCATGCCAAAATCTACAAACACATACCTTCTTCTCAGATTCCCTTCTAACAAACTCCAGGGTGAATATCTGAGGGTTTTTTTATACAAACAACTGCTGAGCAAATTCTGCATGGCATAACAACTGGCAAAAAAAATCATACAGACTGAAGTGACTGATGCAGAACACAATTTACCATTGGTAAATTTGCACCTAACAGAAAAATTGAACAGGCAGGCAAAATAACATGGTGAGCAGCCAGACAATATTAACAGAGAAACAGGTGAACAGCCAGGCAAAATTACAGAGAAACAGCCCAACAGCCTGGCAAAACAAAAGGCGGACAGGTGACCAGCCAGGCATAATAACGGGTAGACAGGTGACCAGCCAGGCACAATACCAAATGGACAGGTGAACAGCCAGGAAAAACAAGACAGACAGGTGAACAGCCTGGAAAAAATAAGAGATAGGTGAACAGATGGGCAAATAAGCAGATGGAGGGGTGGACAGACAGAAAGGTAAGCACATAGAAAGATCAACAGAGGAAGGGATGAAGGAGAGCAGCGGGTGGATGAACAGATGACGAGACGGACAGATGAAGGCGGAGGGAGAAGCAGATGGACAGACGAGCGGAGACGAGCGAACGGGCGCCGCGGCAGAACAGTAAGGAAGGAGAAGGGACAAATGTGCCCCATCATCGCCCATCTGCACACCATTTTCCTGCGCCAGATCCTTCTGCCCGTCAAAATAACGGTGATTTTCAGCTGTCCTGGGGCAGCAGCAGCACCGCATGTGCCCAGCTGATGGGCAAACGGTACTGGAGTTTCCACAAAGCGGGAGGAAGTGTGACGGCCACCACACTAGACTTTATCGTCCCACAATGGAGCCCCCTCCACCTCCGCGGCACAGACTGATATCCGCCGTGGATCTGGAGAGTCGCTCATCTCTACAGTGAGAATTACAGCTGTCTGTTCTTACAGACGCCTGTCAATCCAGACAAGGGCTTAAGATATTTCCTGACATTTTTAAAACCTAAAAAACGCACTCACCTATTCCGGAAAAATATGGGAAATACCAGAAGAACTGGAAGTTCTGAATGCCACAAAAAACAACATACGCTGACAACGAAACGGCACACAGTGTGGATAATAAAATGTAGCCTACCTTTTGTCTAGTTTTTAAACCAGTAATCACATTTAAAAAAACTCAGGTTACTGGTCTTGGAGTTTCTGGTTAATATTTTCAGGTACAGGCATTGCCTCTCCTGAGCAAAATATTATTGTTTATTTTATTTTTTAAACAAATGAAGAATTGCCAGTAATTCTCAACACACAAGGGGGCTGGCTCAAAAGCAAATTAAATCTTGGCCAATATTCCTATTAGAAAACTTTTATAAGCCAGTAACTGTCTCATATTTGATTGCATCCTTTCCTCTGAAAATGCATTTTGAGGACAAGGTGCACACCTGTTCCGTACAAAAATAAACTCGACAGGCAAATGCTGCCTCCTCCACTGATTTACTCTGTGGCTGCAACTACAGCCTGACAAGCTACAGACACAAAGCCGGTCAAACCAACTCCCAGAGAGGAGAAAACGAAGTAATATTCATCACTGTTGAAAAAAAAAAAAATACTAAATTTAGGTACATGGGCAAAGCACTTTGCCAACGGCAAACAGAGGCAGTTAGTTAAATTCAAAACAGCAAGTCTCTCCAACTGCTACTTATGGACTGGCCAACACTACTGCCCTCCACAGAGCCAAAATGGAGGGGAAGTGAAACAGAATGCAGTTTAAGAAATGGGTTCAAAGTCTCGCCCTCACTTCAGGATGGCCAGTAATGGTCCATGTTGGAAGACGTATGTCAGATGAAAAGGAAAAGAATGGCATCATGGGGGATTTGACAGCTTCCTGTGGATGCCTGTAGCCTAAGGAGGCCTTGCCGGATTCGAATCAGTCTTCAAAGAAGCGAAAGCTAAAAGCAGATATGACTGACGTCAAACAGAAGTGTGCTGCGAGTTTCCCAGAGCCTTTAAAATGAAACTAATGCCCCAATTCACAAGCGTTTAGAGATCACAGCAAGCATGGCGCTTTGATAAGACGTTTTCATATAATCCCTTGAAGTGGAAGAAAAAGATTATGACGAACGTCTTATCGAATCGGCAGCATATTCATTCCAAACACAATGAAATGACGTTCTAAATTCCGACAAAAAAAAGCAATTACTACCAAGAACGATAGCGTATCAGGCGCAACAAGCGGATGCTAGTCTCGCCCTTAAATAAGATAGCGGAAAAGGCGTCAACACCTTTGAGGAACACACTCTCATATTTTTTCCCCATTACTGCAGCGCGTCCCCCACAGAGACGCGACTCCACAGGCCGCAGAGGCGCTAGCATCAGCGCGGAGCAGCGAGGAGCAGCGCGGAGCAGCGAGGAGCAGCGAGGAGCAGCGCGGAGCAGCGAGGAGCAGCGAGGAGCAGCGAGGAGCAGCGAGGACGGAGGGCTTGACAAGCGAAACCACCCCAGCGGCGAGGACGCCGGTCCCTCGGTAACTACGAGGGCGCGGCCGGGACGGCAGCTGATCTGGGCCTCGGTGCCACTCCTTATTTTTGGGGAAGAGGGGAAAGCGCGCCCGCTGCCAAGACCCGCCGCCGCTGCCTCACGCAGAACCGCGGGCGGAAAGTTCCGCCAGGACGCAGAAAGTACATAAGCACGGGACGCAGGAGCGCTTCTGTCTGCTTCCCTGCCAGCGGCTGGGGGGGGGGGAGGGGGGCTTTATTAATTACTCAATGTTTCACAGAATTATCATCACTTCTTTAGTGTTGCACAGCAGCGGATGAGACGTTGAGTTTAGCGTGTGTGCTGTTTAAACTTGTATCCAAAAACTTTGTGCTTGGAGAAATGACCACATCCAGACACGGCCAAGTAGTGGGACTGCTTTAGCAATCCTCACTCTCCCACTCCACTCACATCGGGTAGTCAAGGGCAGCCATGATGAAAACATGCTCGTCCTTCAGGAACTTTCTCATGGCCCCCAGTCCTCCCTCTCCCTTCCCAGAATGCCTCTCACCTGGTCCAAGGAGGCCTGCAGGCGATGTGACTCGGTGAGAGACTCCTGGATCAGCGCGCTGCTGCTCTTGGTCTGGTTCAGCGACTCGATAAGCTCCTTGTTCTCCAGGATGTTTCCCTGAGCTGTGGCCAGAGTCTGGGAGAGACAGGCACAGGGGACACTGAGCACTCTGTAAGGCATCAGAAGATCAGGAACGATCTATGTTTGGGTTCTGTACCTCCAACAGGCCTGGCTACCCTCTGAGCTGTGAGCTGTGATGATGCGCTGGCTCTGTACCGCCAGCAGGGGGCAGTGTTCTGTGAACTGTGACTATGCGTTGGGTCTGTGCTGCCAGCAGGGGGCAGTGTTCTGTGAGCTGTGACTATGCTCTAGGTCTGTACCTCCAGCAGGGGGCAGTGTTCTGTGAGCTGTGACTATGCGCTGGGCCTGTACCTCCAGCAGGGGGCGGTGTTCTGTGAGCTGTGACTATGCGCTGGGCTTGTACCTCCAGCAGGGGGCGGTGTTCTGTGAGCTGTGACTATGCACTGCATCTGTACCTCCAGCAGGGACTCCTCCAGCTTGGCCAGCTGGATCTTCTTGTCCTCCTCCTGCTGCAGCAGCCGTGTTTTCTCCGTCTCCAGCTCAGGCTTCTCCTGCTGAATGGTCAGTGCCAGCAGCTACAGACACACACACAGACACACAGACACACACTTATAGGAGATACACTGACAGTAGCACAAAGCATTCCGCATAATATACATTACACTGAACACCAAGGAGGCAATGACGCAAATACACACACGTACACACACCTACACACACACGTACATGGGTTTCATATATTTCTTTTTTTCTATTTTTCCTTTTATTCAAAGACAAAGTGTTTCTCTCACTCTTTCCTACTACAGTACACACACCTCGTCAAATAAAAACTTGGAAAAGGAAAAATCGCTTCCAGAATCTCCAATTATTTAAATCTATCAACAGAGGCCCCTCAGAAAACAAAACACTCGCGTGGTAAAAAAATAAGGAAAGGGCGGAATAATGAGGGAGGTAACGGAATAAACTGCGCCTGATAAATATTCCATCGCTGGCAAAGTGGATGCAGAGAGGGAAGCACCGAGAGAGCAGAGAGCAGAGAGCCAGGCGCAAACTGCCGAGCGTTCAGCCTGCAATCAAACGTCTTCCAGGGAGATTGCCTCTCTCTCCATGCGCGCTGTGATTACCGCTGCCAGGCCAGCCCAGCTGATTGGCAGCTCCATTTGCATAGCCGTCAGACCTTTCTGTCAGGTTCTCTCTGACTAGCGTTTCCGCAGTCTCTCGCACGCTCGGGTGTTTGTTTCCAAAGCTGCGTCGTCTTGCATATTTAGAAGTCGTCGTCGTGTCGTCCCGAGTGCGTAAATGTTTGGGGCCAAACGTGTTTGTTCTGTCTCCTGTGTATATTTGCGTATGCTTGGCCCTTACTCTGTGTGAATTGCTTTTAGATATTTGATTCCATAGCTGTTTGTTTTGCCTGTTGAGTGTGTTTAGACGATTGGGGTTTGCATTGGACGCCTGGCTCTGTGCCCCTCTGTGGAGACGGGGGAGTTGTGTCTGCGCTGGCAACCCGCGCCCTCACCTGCCCTCGGAGCCCCGCTCGAGTCGTGGTGAAGTTGACCTCGGTTACCACGGAAGCGGCGTCCGGCGGGATGTAGGGGCTGGGGTTTCGGGTGGCCAAGAAAAGGCGGAATCCTTCATTGTAATCGATGACTTTGTCACCGATCTGGACGACGTAGCGGGGACCTGGAGACAACGCAATGTCAGCATTTTTTCACATCAAGTCACGAATATCATACCCCATCCCAGCTCAGGTTCCTTCTATTTCACAGTGGCCATCAGAAGTGTCTGTTCAACCTAACTGCAATGTACTTTGCACGTCAGATTTATACACACTCTCTGATTCTTTCACCTTTTTCATTCACCGAAGAAACTTCTGGAAAAAGGAAACTGTAAGCGCTCCATTCCAGAACTCAAAGTGAACAAAGGAATGTGCAGGAAAGAGGAATCAACCTACCGGTCCAGCGTCTGCTGGAGAGGCACTGTACAATCACACACAGACTTCTGCAGTGTTACACCCGAAAACCCATCCCAGGTACCAGAACACACGACTCAAGTCATTGCATCTCACACAGAACCAGCCCACAATTTGGTACAAAGGCCTTGGCCTTGGGCCAGGTGCTTAACCGAAAACGGTTTCATTAACGAGCGGTGCGGATGGATACTGGGCAAAACGTGAGCTATGCCAGTCGTCACGGACGAGCACATCTGGTCAGCCGTTAAAAATGAGCGTTAATTCCGAGCCGATAATAGATCCCTGTCCTCAAAAATCAGCATGCGTAAGCCGTCCGGGCTTCAATGTAATTTGCAAGCTGGGATTTCCTCATCAGTGAAAGAGTCCCATAATGCACCTGGCCCCTGCGAAAGCGGCTGCACTCGGGGGCAGGAGGCGGCTAGGTGGCAGGGAGGTGAGGGAGAGCACAGAGAATGGTAATGAGTCTCCCCTCCTCCTCGCCTGCAATGCAGCAGGACCTGCTTCACTCGTCTTTTTTCCAGCGTGCTCTCCTTTCTCTCTCCCGTCTTTTTTCTCTTCCACCCATTCTCTACACCTCCCCACTACTCTCGCTCGACCATTTTGACTCTCATTCCCAGCACCCCCTCCCTCCCCCATGGTACTCTCTGTTCTCCCCACATCCCAGCTGAAGCACAGTCTATTTCCCCTCTCTCGGCTGGCTGGATTGATGGTGTGTGTTTTAAATATGCACCCGCTATGTTAATGTTTCAGGTCCCCTGGCACCAAAGATAAATATTACATTATTTACATGTTGCAAATTCTTTCTATGGCCAATCCCGCATCCGGTATACATTAAGTGCATTAAGCAAGTCAATGCGGGACACTAAAAGGCTACAGGCTGCCACTGAGTGAAATCTCCAAAGCGAAACATACAGATGTCAGGAAATGAAGATGAACAGGCTAAGGCTCATGGTGCAGCCATGCATGTTTAAATGGCTGCAATGCACTCTAGCCTCGATGGAATGAGAGGAGATGGGAGGAGACTTGATATCAAATTGACAGATAGTTTGTGTCTGTGTGATGCCCCTTATGTACGCCAATGTGGATCTGCTAGTGGTGCAGGGAACCATGCCTCCATCCCAGCAGCCTCTACAGCTGTGATCTCAGCAGAAATGATCCGCCTCTCACCCATCACATACACACACACAGACGCACACACGCAAACACGCACACTCGCTGTAAGTACTTCACAGTGAAAGCAAACACCTGCCACGCCATTTCTGGAGCATGAAATTCCTTGAGTTTGACATCCGAAACAATCACACAGGACGCTTGAGCCGACATGGAGTTCCGTAACGCTCACCGGGGCCAGTAAAACCCTCTAAAAACGGAGTGACGGGCAAGGACGGAGGGCCCGGAGGACAGGAATCCCAACATCCCAGAAGAACCGGCACTCGGGCGAGCCCGTCTCTTCCAACAAGCTCCGAAACCTTTTTCATCCTGCCCGTCCTTCCACATGACATTTACTCACCGGGAGAAGAGGAGAAAAGCCAGAGTAATAAAAGATGAAGCAGCAGGAATGATGTATGCGGGGGAAGTGATGAATATGAATTTAATGAGGTTTGTTCAGGACGGCTCGCGAGTCAAAGAGGGAGCCAGCGGACTGGGCCGCGAAACCCGCTGTTTTCAGAGCTAAGGAGGGGAAGCACCCTCCCCAAAGATCTCTGCAGTCTGCAAACACAGCACAGACACTTTACACTGCATCACTGGCTGCCATTAACATACATTACATATTCTCTCACATAACGGAACTTCTATAAATTGCCTTTCATTTCCCGTAGAGAGGCCTGGGTGTGTGTGTGAGGACGCTTGTGTGCTGTAGCCACTGTTCATCAGACCGACAAATCATGAAAATGACTGTGGCATTCTAAACGCTTCAGATTGCTGACTTTGTCTTTGTAACTGCGTCTTACATGAGATCCCCCAGCCTTGTAAAAGACATTTTGATCGCAATGGGTTTTTTTCCATGAGACATAAAGAATAAATGAAAAAATAAATAAATAAAGCCAGCGATAATGACATCATGAAGTTGAGAGAGGGATCCAAGCGGACTGGAGTCACATGGCTCTGGGTGATGCGCTAACCCTGGAACCGGGCTGAGGGTTGTGAAGCCCGGCCCAGAGCAGCTGAAGCCTGGGGCTTCCGGGCAGAGACCAGCTGGGTCTGTCCCACCAGCAGCTCCCCACCTGCAGCCCGCAGGCCGGCGCTAGCCATGAGCTACGAGGCTGCGCTCAGCAGTGACAGAGATGGAGGGGGTGGGGGAAAAGGCGAATGTGGACGGGGGTGGAGGTGAAAAGAAGAAGAAAGCGAAAACTCACAGATGAGTGAGAAAAACAGAATGAACGGGGAAGGGGAGATAAAAAGAGGAAATGAAAAAAGGGGTGAGACGGCCAGGTGCGGTGAAGCGGTTAAGAGAGAGATGTGGAAGAGGAAGACATGAAAGGAAGGAGAACAGCGATCAGAAAGCGAGGGACAAAGCGGAGGAGTGAGGCAGAGTGAGCGATGGAGGGACTGAGTAATTGCGTTGAGAGAGACAGAGAGAATTGGGGGGGGTGGGGGGGCGGGTACGGGTGCTGACCCTGCGCGATGAGGTCCCGTCTCAGCAGGGGGTAGAGCACGGGCTCCACTCCGTCCATCTCCTGGATGATCAGGGTCTTCCCAAAGCGCACGGCCAGCTCCAGCGCCGTGATGAAGTTGGAGTCCTGGGAACGGGAGAGAGAGCCGTGAGCCAGCGGGGAGGGGAGGGGCGGGGCGGGGAGGGGCAGGGCGGGGCCGAGTGCGACCCTACCCCCAATGCACCCAAAGGGCCTCCGGGTGTCTGAATATGGGAAACCAACCATGATGTGACAAGCTGTATGGGTGCACTAGGGGTCCTGGTTGCATGGTGACCGTTTGGTTGACACATAGTGGTGTTATGTCCCTCTGCCACCAGTAGGGGACTGCCAGTTGCCACGAGCGCCATAAGGAGTCTGATTTCAGCAACTACGCACACCCGATAGAGGCTCATGTAAAGACCTGAGAAGCTACCTATATATTCCACATTCTTTCAAATCTTTTCCTGCAGGAAAAAGTATATGACCTGAACTTATTTACAACCAAACTGGTTGTAAATAAACCACACACTATGTGACCTAATGAAAACGCTGCAGTAACATTTCATGTTGACTGGGGTGAGGAGCACTGTGTCCAGGTCCGTACCTGCTGATTGATGACCTCCAAGCGTGACTGGGCCAGGTGTGTTCTGAGCCACTCGGTCGCTCTGGAGGAGGGGTCAATGAGGAAGGGGCAGGCGCAGCTCTGAAAAGCAGGAAAACACCAGAGTCAGGGCAGCGGGCTTAACCCCGCCCCCTTATGCCTGCCCGGCCAATGAACAGCATGGTCTGAGCAGCAGGAGGTGGATTCAAAAGAAATTGGACAGGGAAGGAGGAGGAGGAAACACTCCCCTCTGTCATTTTAATCCTTTCTCATGTAATCTCTCTGTTATATAGGAAATTACTGGCTTTTAAAGCACTGTGGTTGGTCTTTGTGGATATGTTTCCAATTGGAAAAACAAACTGCACGTTAATGTACTATTACACCGTAATAATTTGGATGATAACTCCACAAATTAATCTGGTCTGACTGGTAAATGTCAAGTGTGTAACACAGACTAGAAATAAGGAACACATTTTAGCCTAATCTGTTGTTGTTTTTTTATCACCTGAGACCAAAAGCTCGCAGAAGGTTTTACAGAGGCCCATAACTTCAGATGCACTAGATATCAGAGCACAGGCCTGCAGTTTTCACCTATTGTATATTTGTGAACAATCCTTATCAATTCACTCTTCTAAGAATAAAATGCTCTCTTTCATGAGGCAAGCTGCTTGCCCAAAGAAAATCTATTCTTCTTTTGCCAAGATGTGACACATTGAATTGGACCTTTAGAACAGCAAACTAAAATACCAGCATTGCTGCCCAAGGTCACTCCCCTAACGGAACACGGCAGCAATCCTGGAGATTGACAAGTGCTTCCATCATCATCACAAAGCACGCACAGCAGAGACAGAACGGGAGAGAGGAGACAGCATTGCAGCAAAGACAAAAGAACCATTCACTCATTATGGGCGCTGTAAAGCTGAGAGAGGTTTGTGATACAACAAAAGTCTGATTTGTGAGTGACTGCTGAGCTTGTGCTTAATGTCTTTTCTAAGGAATACTTCTTTGCAGTACAGAATCAGGCTTTCTCTTTGTCATTACAATTACAAACACCCATTTTTATAACAGAATCCCTGCACTACATGGATTGAATAAACTGCAGTATCAATGCATGAAAAGGAATATGAAATTGATAAATAAAATGCATTTCTCATCTCAGTCTGTGACATCAGATTACAGTCAAGTTATAAACACTTAATAACAACTTTATTATCCCTCATTAAAACTGCATTATTGATGGTTAGTTCACAGTAATAAATATGTTATTAAGGATGCCATAATTAGTCCACCTTAATAACCGGTCAAATGTAAAATTCTGGCTTCATTTATTATTAATTAGTAAAACTGGACCAACATCAAAAATGTATTTTTATTAAGCATTAGTAACTGAAGTATAATGTGTTACTAAAAATTTAAAAAACTGAACCTGCATGATATTGATCAACTGTAAACTTATTGTTCACAAGTTTTTTTTTAGTTTTTTTTTAAAACTTTACAACAAAGCTAAATTTGGTCTTTCATTTGATTATTTTAAAATCATTGCAATATTTTCCTTGCAAATTTTGGGTTTATCATTTCTGTTACCTCTATGTATCAGCATGTAATGAGAAAAATTGCTGACCTAATTTGAAGTGATTTCACAGGGCAAATAGTAGCCTCGTAATGAGGTACTACAGCTAAGAGCTTCTACTTAGTAGGTCGGTGCCTTTGGTACTGTAACTACAGAACTATATATGACCTATAGACCAGCAACAAAAAATATCACAAAGCTCACGTCTGCTATAAAAAGTTTACAGTCACTCGAAGGAGCACTCCACGACACCTTGGTATGTTGTTTATTGCCAAGAAGTGTTATTTATTACCTGTCTGTTAAATACTGAATCAATCCCATCACCTCCAATCCAGTTTATGTCATAAAAAAATCCAGTTACAGCACTTTCTTTTAAAGCAATATAAGTATACTGCAGTGTGGGGGTTGGACTTCTCCCTCCTTGTTAAAAAGGATTGATTGATCCAAAATCAACCAATGGTGACTTTCTCAGGAGACACCGAACTTTTATTGGTGGGCTCATGACATCCCTTATTGCAATCACTGCCTGTATGATGGCCACAACGTATGTGGCAACCCACTAACAGCAGGCATTGCCACAATTTTAGCTTAAATGTAATTTAACTTGAAGGCTTCTAGAGGACTCAAAGAACAAACTCATCCACATCTGTCAGAGGTGCAAGGTAGACATAAAAACGCAATTAAAAGAGTAGTACCCGCACACTGCAATTGCTTCTGCTACTACAGATGATCACTAACATTTCAATGCGTCAGTACTGTTATTATTTCAGTTATGCTGCACAAAGAAAAGGGGAAGGGACATATATTTGCATTTAATTATTTGTGATTGCCTATAATTATACTGTTACTGCTACTGCACTGTAGAGCCCACTACTTGAACTGAATTATTTTAGTAATTTAATAATTGAGTAATATTATCTAATCCACTTAACCAGGGTCACAGGGGGAGCTGGAGCCGATCCCAGCATGCACTGGGCGAGACACAGGAATACACCCTGGACAGGTCAGCAGGGCACACACATCATTCACTCACAGACACATACCTTTGGGCAATTTAGACTCTCCAATTACCCTAACCAGCGGGAGGGGTACCCGGAGTACACCCACGCGGACATGGGGAGAACATGCAAACACCACACAGAAAGGCCCCGGATTCCAACCAAGGACCTTCTTGCTGTGAGGCAACACCGCAATCCACAACAGAGCTACACACTACACTCCCATGACGCACTGCAACATGTAGCCACAATGGCTTCATTCCTACACGCTCCCTCTCTAATGTGCACCGGGACCACAAGGGATCTGTAGTTCTGATTAGGGGCATTAGAGTTTTGTTGTATTCGAGCACAACACTGCCCCCTTCGGTTTGGAGGTACTGGGATTTACTCATATTTTATTCAACTATTATTGACTAGTTTAGGTAAAAAACAAATATACCAAAAGATAACATCTTTATGAGGCAGCCCATTGACCTACTTGACACTAAAGAATGCATTTAAGGGTGGAGGGGCAGGACAGAGGTAGGAAGAGAGAAAGGGTGGATGAGGGTTGGAGCTGAAGGTGGAGGTGGCAGGGAAACTCTTACCCGTGTCTTCAAGGCATTGATCTAGCGCAGCAATGAAAAGTCAAGGGGACACAAAAAACAAGCAGGTGAGTGAGTGGTGAAATATGGCATGTGGGGTGAGGTGGAGTTTGTGCATTTACTCATCATCATCAGAGGAAGTCACAGCATGGGATTGGCTTGCCCTATTGTACATGCAAAAAAAAAACAAAAAAGGCAACAAGGCCCTACAATTTACTTTGCTATGAGTTTTCAATGTGTAGCGCCCCCTAGTGAGCCAGCTCCAGGCAGCAAGCCCGGTCATTGAGAGAGTGAGGTAAAGACTCTCCCGTTTCAGTCGGGGCCAAAAATGCTGTTTGCACGACAAAAAAATTGCAGCACTCTCTTCAGGTGTGAATGACAGGGCTGCATCGCTAAGCAGGAAAGCCGAATTCGGGCCAGACTGGGGAAAAAAGCCGACCCGCCTCCGCCTCCCGCGTGGCGCTCGCCGGCAGGTTCCGCCGCCGCGCCGCGCGAGCGCCAGTCAGCCGAGCTCAGAGGACAAGCGGAGAGCGGCGGGGAGATGACAGCAGCCTTTCGGGAGCCCTGCCTGGAAGCCAACCAAAAGGAGGAGCGCGCCTGTGCCAGGGGCGGATCAATGCCTTCACTTTCACGGCTCACGGCTCCCGCCCTCGCCGTTTACGCAGCGGTGAGCCCGGAGAGCGGCGCTAGCACGCGAGCCGCAGAGAGCTCAGAGAGGGGAGCAGGGCTCATAGCGGCGGGCGGGGTCTCCGGGCTGTGGGCGCACCTGCAGGATGACCAGGGCGTTCTCCATGGAGAGGTCGTCCGAAGGCAGCCCCTCGCTCTTCCAGATCAGCTGCTCGCTCTCCGAGCACAGGAACCGCCGCAGGTCAAAGCCTGCAACGAGGAGGATTCTCTCAAATAATAACACAAAATGGTGGACCAAAGTGCGAGCGTCCCTTAAATGAAGCTGCCTGAGTTTGAGGCAAATATTTCAAAGTCACCTTGAAGCAAAGTGAAAGATTGTGGGGAAATTTTTTTTTTTACTTTAAATGCACATTATCTGAGCTCACTGGAGCTTGTTAAAAATCAGACATAGTTCCGTGATGTAATACACGCGCAATGCACACAGGATGACGGAGGGCTGGCGTTACTTTGAAGGCCGGAGGACTTCATCCACTCCTCCAGGCTGGCTCTCCTCTGATCCTCCGGAGCGGCTGACAGATACGTGATGAAGGCTGCTGCCAGCTGGGCCCGCTTGGGCAGGGTCTCCAGCTCCTCCGCTATCTCTGCAACCTACAGAGCGCACGCACGCACATACAAGCACACACAGACACAGACACAGACACACACGCACGCACACACAGACACACAGACACACACGCACGCACACAGACACAGACACACAGACACACACGCACGCACACACAGACACACAGACACACACGCACGCACACAGACACAGACACACAGACACACACGCACGCACACACAGACACAGACACACAGACACACACGCACGCACACACAGACACGCACACACATACAAGCACGCACACACACACACACACACACACACACATACAATCACAACACAAACATGCACACACGTATACACACAAGCTCTTAGAGATCCACAAAAATGCAAACACACACGTTCATACAGCTCACACAAGGCCTCATGGATAAACACCCCCACTCCCTCAGACACACACACACACACACACACACACACACACACACACACGTTCTCTGAGAGCAGGGTGTTAAGCGAGGCTGCTGTGCTCATTATCCCAGTGATAAGCGCGCGGTCAGCGTTAAGAGGGCTGCGGGGGGTGAGGCGGAGGCACAGTGTGGGCACAGTGGGGGCACGCTGGCACGCTCTCCAGCGCCTGGCACGCTGCCAGCCCGGTGGCATCTGCGGTGTGTACAACAAAACGCTGAACACCCCCCGATTAATGCCCCCGCACCCTCAGTCCCACAAGCCCCTGCAGCCCATCGACCCGCTCAGACTTCCACCCTCACCAGCGCATTCACTGCACACACAGGCGCAAGCAGCAGGGCAGTGTGCGTGTGTGTGTGTGTGTGTGCGCGCGAGTGCGTGCACAGGTGTGCGCGTGAGTATGTGTGTATGTGTGTGTGCACATGTGTATGTGTGTGTGCGCGCGAGTGTGTGTGTGAGTGTGTATGTGTATGTGTGTGTGTGTGCTATGAGTACGTGTGTGCGCTGTGTGCATTGTATGTGTGTTTGGGGGGGTAATCTGGTCCCTGGTGGGGTCTGTATGGAAGACAGCAGGGGGTTGACAACTGAAATAAAGAAGACAAGCGTGAAGTGGGGCAGCTTAATTAGCTGTGAATGGGAGAGCAGCACACGCCCCTGACCCCAGCGACCCTCACGCCACGCCGCCCCGCCCCCCCGGCCCCAGCACCTGGGCGCTCCAGCGCGTGTGCTCCCCGTCCAGCTGGTGGATGAGCTTCTCTGCGGCCTGGATGGTCTCCTGGGCCCGGCTCACCTCCGCCTCCAGCTTGGCCGCCTCCGTGGTGCGGGACTGGAACCTGCAGAGCGAGGGGAGGAGCTCCACCGTTAGACACGCCCCCAGACGCAGAATATCAGAGCTGTCACACCTCAGCCATCTCTTAACTTGGTTCAGCCCCACTTGCGGCATCTTTTACCTGGGTGCCCAAAGCGGGGCTGAACATGACCAACTCCCATCCTAATTTGGAATGTGTGACCCATTGCATCCGCAGCCGTGCTTATGCACGAGAGCAGGCATCCGCGGCTCTCCCCGGAAACGCAAGATGTCTCCGATCTGATTCTTTTCTCACTCGACTACAGCTGAGGTTGTACAGAGTAAAGTGGGCGGAAGACCTTTCACATGCGGCCTTGAGATGCAGTCCAGGATGCAACCCTCCCACACCCTGGGCACTGCAATCACCAACTGCGCGTGGCATGGACACGGTCTGAACTCACAGACCCTGGGGCTGGTCACTGCACAGCGTAGTGCCTTAACCGAATGAGCCACCCAGCAGCCCCCCTCTGTCTATGCAGGAGAATAATGCAGCGCAGCATAATGAAGAAGCTACATTTCAAAGGCTGCAGGTTTGAATCCCCAAGTGACACTACAGTTAAAACCATGACCATGTCAGTTAACCTTCCAGCTGCATGAATGAACAGTACGGAGAAAAATCTGAGCAAGTCACCCTGGATAAGCGCTGTCTGCTAATCAAATACATAATTCAACGCTTCAATATAATACAATGGAAGTGAGGAAGTCAGGTCTCTGCTCTGTGTGCGCTGCTGCTGCAGATTTGTGTGACTCAGATATAAAGCACAGATGACACCGGTCCCCTTTACTGAGCGTGTGCGACAGCCTTATCAACAGCCATCCTGTGCTGGGATTACACGCTCTCATTCATTTCAGGGGGGAGAAGTGAAATGCCCACTTCCTTATGCATGTGCTCCATAAGGAACACAAGATCTCCTTACTGTGTGCTAATGGGGTAGCTGCAAAGCAACTGACCAAGGCCTATTGACTGAAGATGCTTTAGTATAGATTTAGAACATGGACATAGAGGGAGAAAAAACTGCTAAGTGGTGCCCTATACAGTACAAGGAATTATCAGCCAATTGCTACTTGAGTTAAATTTTTTCAGATACTTACTTGTCCTTAAGTTCCTTCACTTTTTCACCCACAGAGTTCAGCAGGTCTTCCAGTTTGTTCTTCCTGCTCTCAGTCTTCCTCAGGTTTCTAGAAACAGAGAGTGGGAAGAGATGCTGAAACGTGATTGGGCCCTGGCCCTGTCCGTCATGGTACGTGGCATGTAAGGGGAGGGGACTCACTCCATCAGGCCGGACTGCTCCTTCTCCAGGGGCTGGATGCGCTCCAGGACGTGGGAGTACTGCACGTTGGCCTTCACCCAGGCCGCCAGGGGCGCCGCCGCCGCGCTCGCGCGCTTAGCGTTCTGCCAGCGGGGGAGACGCACAGCACAGCGTTAGCGTACGACTCCAACACCCACCACCAGGGGGCGCAAGAAAAAACACCAGCGCCGCTCCAGCGACAAAGCCATCACACCAACGAGATCACTCCCATATGGACAACAGAAACAGAATAAGGCAAGCTGAGAATGACCAGGACCGGGTCCAAATCAGCACACTCTGCCTACTATTGAGTACACGACTTGTATACAACTTGCATGCAAATTGCACACTCAATAGTGAGCAAGTGCGCTGATTCGGACATGGCCTAGGCCTCATCAGCTGATCAAGCAGCCGCACACAGCCTCACAGCGCTACAGAAGGCCGCGGGGGCGGAGCTCGAACGGCGACGCACCTTCGGATCGAACGAGGCCTTGTTCCTGTGCAGGAGCTCCTCCACACTCTCGCGGATCTCGTGGGTGACGTTCCGCGCTTCGAAAGTCACGATCTCTTCCCTCACGCCTCTCTTGGCCAGGAAGCTGCGGGAGGGGAGCGGCCGTTAGCCCGGCGGGGGAGACGGATCGCTGGGCGGCGCGGGCGCCCCCGGCCACTCACACGCAAACGATGATGGGCCATAATGGCAGCGCGCCGTAACAAACGCTCTCATTTATCAACCGCGCCAGGCTGGGCGGGCCGTGCTCGCTCCACTTCAGCGCGTTCCTCTCCCGGGCTGCTCAGAGCCGCCCGCGCGAACACGCGGCGTAAAGGTCGGCCGAGGGGCGCGGCGACGTGCTTCGCCTCCCGGGCGCGTGCTCACCTCTTCATGCTCACCCACGAGGTGTCGAAAATACCCATGAGCCTCAGCACCCCCTCCAGGATGTCCCGGATGACGTCCGGGGGCATGCGCAGCGAGCGGATCTCCGAGAGGGACTCGGCCTTGATGTTGCCCACGGCGTGCTTGGCCTCTTCCACCAGGGGCTGGAAAACAGAGAGGACACCAAACGCTTCAGAGACGCACGTGCACACAGCACAGTGCTGCACACACCAGTCCTGCACACACCGCAGTCCTGTACACAGCACAGTGCTGCACACACCACAGTCCCGCACAGAGCACAGTGCTGCACACACCACAGTCCTGCACACACCGCAGTCCCACACACAGCAGTCCTGCACACACCGCAGTGCTGCACACAGCACAGTCCCGCACACACCGCAGTCCCACACACACCACAGTCCCGCACACACCACAGTGCTGCACACACCGCAGTGCTGCACACACCACAGTCCTATACACACCACAGTGCTGCACACACCGCAGTCCCACACACACCACAGTCCCGCACACACCACAGTGCTGCACACACCGCAGTCCTGCACACAGCACAGTCCTGTACACACCGCAGTCCTGCACACAGCACAGTCCCGCACAGAGCACAGTGCTGCACACACCACAGTCCTGCACACAGCACAGTCCCGCACACACCACAGTCCCGCACAGAGCACAGTGCTGCACACACCACAGTCCTGCACACAGCACAGTCCTGCACACACCACAGTCCTGCACACACCACAGTCCTGCACACACCACACACCACAGTCCTGCACACACCACACACCGCAGTCCCGCACACACCACAGTCCCGCACACACCACAGTCCTGCACACACCGCAGTGCTGCACACAGCACAGTCCCGCACACAGCACAGTCCAGCACACAGCACAGTCCTGTACACACCACAGTGCTGCACCTGCAGTGCATCACATATGACTGTGTGATGGCTGGGGGAAGTCTCCTTACTGTGCACACATGTCTGTGTCGATCAGTTCAACAGATTTCTGTGAGGTACGTGTGATTTGGACAGGGCACGGCTCACCCACAGGTAAAGCTCACCTGCACTTCCTTCAGCTCGTCATCAATCTTTCTTTTGCGCTCCTCGATCTTCAGCACCTCCTCGGCCATCTTCCCTTTGATCTTCTCCATCTCCGTCTTCTGATCGCTCGCGTTCTAATACAGATCAGAGCAGCCATCAGACCTCCGTACTGAATGCATGCATGTCCACATATTCAAACACACACTCACGGACACACACATACACTCACATACACTCACACTCATGAACATACACATACACTCACACACACTCATGAACATACACATACACATACACTCACACACACACACACACACACACACACACACACACACACAACAAATGCACACAGGCAGGCAGAAATTCTCCTCATATTTAAAAAAAACACAAAACCATCCTGCTCTCAGTTCTGAGGATGTCGAGGAGCGCACTGTTACTGCAGTGCGGTAAGAGAGCACACAGTGACACTGCTGTCACACACACTCAGCTCCCGCACGGTGCACAAAGCTCTGCTGCACGGCGGCTCTGACCTCAACCCTCACCCTGACCCGCAGCTCCCGCAGCTCCAGCAGCGGGAGGCCCTGCAGAGAGCCGGGGGACCCCCTGCGCCCCGCTCTGCTGACACAGGTCTCCAGCTCCTCATTACCGGTCTTCACCGTGCCCTTCTCCTCACTGAGCGGGAAGTGTCACACCGCCCTGGCCTTTTCGCCCCCTAGTGGCACGCTGTGCTACTGCAGCGGTCGCTCACCCGGTGAGCGAAACGGCACATTAGCACAGGACCCATGTTACAGGGGCCACAAAACTGAGAGGGAGGGGCTTTGTGCTGTTTAAAGAGGGCATGAGAAAGGCTGTGTGTGCAGGCACCAGCCACGATGGCGATTTGGGTCCACACCCCCTCACTCAGCAGGACATCTTCCCTCACATTTATTCTGCACTCGCTGCTACTTCCCCCTGCTGATAAATGAACTTTATTTATTCCTCCATGTTTACACTAATGAATGGATCTCTGCCCAGAAAAGTTGAGCACCCAATAAAGCATGGAATAGAAGAGAACTACTCCAAAGAGTTTCAGTGGCCCAATTAAGCATTTAAAAAATAAATAAACCCCCTTTAAATGCCAGTCTCCAAAAAGTTCACCTTACAATCTGAGAGAAGTTCCCTTGTGCACAACAATTGCAAAAAAATCTAATCTCTAACCGTTAGTGACTAATCAAAATAAAATAATAAGTGGGAGAGTCCAGACAGCCGTATAGACTTATGCAAGAGTACACACTCACACATGCTCATGGCCACACGAAGAGAGGCGGCCATACGTTCAAAAAGCACTAGGCCCATAGTGCACAAATTCATACCTGCACACACCCCCCTATGCAAGCATGGCCTAGGACCACACACACACCCCTAGGTCCACACACACACACACACACTCCAGGGAAATGTCCTGGACCCCAGCAGCAGGGCAGAGCCACAGGCTGCTCATCCTGATCCTCTGAGCTCTCAGGGCAGTGGGAGGAAAATGGCTGCCGGCACTGTAACAGGGGAGGAAGAGGACGCTGAAGGTCGTAAACGGCTGTCACTGGAATACGCGGCGAGACTCTCAGGAGTGACAGCGAGTGGGCGGGACCCAATAGGAGGGTCAGGGCCCCGCGCCTCGGAATCGCTGAGATGTCAGAACTGACAGTCACACTTAGAGCGTGTGGGGGGAATGCGGGGCCCGCCCTGCGCTAATTAAAAATGAATCCCCCCTGCAGCTGCCTTTACCTGTCA
Source organism: Anguilla anguilla (assembly GCF_013347855.1). NCBI lineage: Eukaryota > Metazoa > Chordata > Actinopteri > Anguilliformes > Anguillidae > Anguilla > Anguilla anguilla. The sequence goes on from NC_049212.1 coordinate 22,120,105, forward strand.
GAGGAGCGGCCTGTCCCAACTGTGAAGAGTCACAGCACCCAGGACCACAGCAAGGACAATGAAGCCAGTGAACACTTTACCTACACACACATGCAGACATGCGCGCACGCGCACACACACACACACACACACACACACACACACACACACATGCAGACATGCGCACACGCACGCACGCACACACACACACACACACACGCAGACATGCACGCACACACACACACGCAGACATGTGCACGCGCACACACACACACAGACATGCGCGCATGCACACACACACACACCTGCACACGCGCAAAGACACACACAAACACACGCACGCACACATACACATACTCGCATACACACGCGCAGAGACACAAACACTAACACGCGTGCCCGCACACACACATATGCATTCATCATTGTATTGATTGAGCATTACACGAAAGCCAGTTCCAGCCCTTGATGCGTGTTGGCCGGTCAGCCTTCCTAACAGTACTGATATTGATAATACAGCATGGATAATTGGAAGGTTCATGTATCATTTTAGCATCATTTCACATTTCCACTAACACCACACATGACACAGATATCGAAAAACTGTAAGCAGTGAACCGTAATAAAGCACGGTTAACATCTCATTAAGCCTCCTTGACGTCTGGAGTTTTCAGTCATTGCTGCCCGGAGAAGAAAGCAGCCGTTAACTTCAATAGAACAGCCGAGGCTGGGATAAATTAAATTCTGTGTGATCGTTCCACTTCTAAGATGAGGAATGGAACCCGCCCTGCTTAATGAGCCCGTAACTTCAGCTTGCAGAAGGATACACCTTATAGCCCATTAAAATTTCTACTTAACATGATACTGTTGCCCACCTCCTGTCTCTAGTGTTGTCTACCAGGATATCTGGGGAAAGATCCGTTTTAAAAAAGCGGTTTGGAACGAGAGCTTGTGTTATATCAAGAGCACTGGCTAGGCTAGGGGGTCCCCGGCACTCCACTCCATCTCACGCCAAACAACACCCCTCGGCCTCGCTGGCTTTCACTATATAACAAGCTTCTGTTCCACACCGCTCTCATAATCCCTTATGTACACCTTGAACTTTCAAAAGTTTCTCAAAGTACACCATTCAGCATGGAGGACGGTCATGAGAATTTAATGCCACTTTGTGATGGACACCGTAGGGTCTGGATGGTGAGATACGCTGGCTCTCACACACGGCTGGCAAACAGGAAGGACCTGCAGGGCCACAGGCCAGCGTGCCTCCGCGGTTGATAGCAGCTGCCAGTCACAAGGCATCAGACCGCTGATAGCCAAGGTTTGTGGGGGCTCTAGTGACCATTGTGAACATGAAAACTGGGAGCCCTGTCAGCTCGTAAGACTTACGAAGACACTGTCAAGTTAAAGTATTTATTATATTCAGTATTTCATGCACATGTCTGGCACCATCGAGGCCAATTCCCCTTATACTGCACACGCCTGTCACATTTGCTGTGAGATTACTGTAAAACCAATCGTATAAGATCATTCTTTGGGACCCACTGCAGGTCAAGGCTATGGGTTGCAAGTGAAAAATCACAGGCGGTAGGACTGTAACTCCCGGTAACTCCAGGAAGGGTGGCATGGCAGCAGAGAGGGCTGCTTCCATCACCACTGCATGTTTTGGATCTGTCAAGCCAACCTGGCAAACAAGACGATTTAAAGCATTCTCCCATTTTTCACAGGGACTTAACCTGTTTAGTGGTTAAACTGCCCTGCGATTCTCTCTTTCACTTTGAACTTTTCTGAAACTCTAAGCGGATAATAAAGTTGCCCTCAAACGGTGGCTCCTCCCATTACTGCGTCACGCTCCTATGAAGAAACCGCGCATTTCCTGCTTCATTCACCAGCTGGACCCAACACGGAGCCCCTCTCCAATGGGCACCGCAGGAGAGCGGAGGGAGCGGACCGCGCGGCGCCTCCCGCAGGCCGGCTCGGTACCTGCATGGAGACGGTGATCTCCTGCAGCGCGGCGTCCGCCTCGGCCTGCTTGGTCCTCAGGAGCGTGCTCTGCTCGGCCGCTCTCCCCTTCAGGTCGTCCACCAAGGCCTTGGCCTCGTTCAGCTTGGACACGCCCGCCTGCACCAACGCTTACACCGTTAATCTGAACACATTTCTAAGGTGAATAAAGGCACCGACTGTCAGAAAACCTCAATGCTACAATCAAAACTTAACACTTATGTCTAATGCTCTAAACGCACAGCAGACAGGTAAACTGCATCTCAAAGGTAGTATTGAGTAACAGAGTAGCTATTTGTGTGAACTAAAGGAGTAATGGTAAAAACAAAAATAGCAACAGCAAAGTGTTGAGTCTGAATGTGTTAATGCTCTAAGGGCCTGATTCACTAAGACCGTTAGCAGAGCAAAACCTTAAAGCACACACACAACCAATAACATGACCAATGATTCGTCATGGTATTTGTTTAGCACCAATCACTGGTCACGTTCTTAGTTTTGCTTGTGCTAAAAGGTTTTACACAGGCTAGAGGTCTTGGTAAATCAGGCCCTTGGTGTAGAATTAAGCACTGAGGAATAGTGTACAGCTTCATATCCTGTAGAGAGGTAATCATGAGGAACAGCATGAGGTCTAAACGCTTTTAATGAGCAGAGATATAAGGCATAAGTGTTGAATGTTTAAGACAGAGCCCATTGTGAGCAGTGCAGGACGGCACGCTTTGTGTGAATGTGAGAGCAGCCCCGAGCGTGCAGGAGCAGCAGCGTACCTGCAGGTGGCGCTGTCTCTTGATCAGCTCGGCCCGCTTGCTGCTGTAGATGGAGCCGTACACCTGCAGGAGGGCCATGTACTGGCTGGGCGTGGCTCCGTACTCCTGGCACGACTCGTGGATCCTCAGGAAGGACTTGCACAGCTCGGACTGACCTGCGGGCACAAACCCAGAGGCTACTGGCGCCCGGAACCAAAGGGCGGCACGTGGGACCACATCACAGACCGCTCCGCTTCGCAAAGCCACGCTCTGAGCTACCGGCACATGCCCACACCGCTGAGTCACTCTCCGTCTTTCACCCTACACTCCAGATGCATTAGTAATTAAGCGTTATTAACATAATTATTAATCATTATTATTATTACAGCCCTAATTATAATGATCGTATCTGCACGACAGTGCAGCATTAATAGTGGCTGACAGCCTGCACTGCTGTGGGCCATTAGGTGTACAGGGCCTGGGCCAGAGAGGAGCGTGGGAGACGAGTGCGGAAGCCGTGCTTTTATAAAGGGCGCTGAGAGGAGGATGATGGGAGACGGAACATACCGGATGTTTTCCTCTTGTGTCCCTTCTTCCCACTGCTTTGCTCTTCCTCTGCAGAGGCCTGAGAGAGCAGCATCTCCGGGATCTGCAGGGAGGAGTCCAGAGTGGCCACAGAGACGGATGTTTCACTTAAAATAAAGAGGCTGAATACAGACACACGCACACTCACACACACGCCCGCACACACACACACACACAAAGACACATCACACACACACTCACCAAATTCACTCGAACCATTGGATTACTGAAGACACATACACGTATTCCTGTCACATTCTCTGAAGCCACAAAGTCACAGTGAGTCATTGTGCCAGCCCATGAAAATCATCCAATATTAAAAGCAGAGACCGGCCCTTTTCCTCAGGGGCAACAGAGCCCGCAGAACAGCCCCCACGCGGGACCCGGCGGACCAGGCCGGGTCCAGGCCAGGGGCACTCCTCCAGACCAGGCCCAGAGAGAGAGCGGGACGGGTGGAAGGTTCTGTTCCAGCGGCGGGGACAGACCCAGGGAAGAAGCCCTGACAGCCGCCGGCCGCTCAGAATCCGGGTGAAATATTCATGAGGGGCCCCTTGTTGCCGCCGGTAACTGCCAGACTGGCTTTGCACACGCTCGGTGCTTGAGAGCGGAAGTGAAGGTGAAGTGCAGGGAGGCAGAGGGAGAGAATGGCGCTCAGTGAGCATTCCCCTCAATCAGCGCAGCTGTGCTAGTGAAGCCAAACAGCAGAGAACACTGGAGCACACGCACCAGACTGGATAATGTGCAACACGTTACACTCCCTTTCATTACACAGTGTACTACTGTACATTCATCAGACTTTTTGTCAATCTAAAAAACAGCCCTCTTCAGGTAAATAGCGGCCCTGTACTGCAGCCGGCTCAGCTGTGTGCTGTTGGGCTGTGTGGCGCTGTAGCGGCGCTAGCGCTAGCGCTGCCCCACCTTGCGCATGCTGCTCTCGGACCAGCCCTCCATCCACTGCACGCTGCACCGGCGGTACAGCGCCGGGTTGCTCTCGCAGTTGATGGTGAAGTTGGGGTTGGAGCAGTCCATGATCAGGACCACGTGCAGGTTCTGCTGGATTCCTGTGGAGCGGACACAGCGAGAGAGAGCGTCTGAGACGGGGGGGGGGGGGGCATGAGGGGGCACGCGGGGACACCGTGGCGGCGAGGAGGGGGGGCCTGTGGCAGAGACGCAGAGAGCCGGGCTGGGTCTGTCTGAGGCTGTGCTGCTGCTGCTGCATTGCAGATGCTGCCATTTCACTCTCTCTCCAGGCGCTCGCTCCTGACCAAGCTGTGACATCACACGCACCCCCCAGAAAAACAAACGCACCGCTGCGAGACGCAGTCACGGCGCCTCCATTATACCGCTGCGTGACTCATTTTAACCACTTAGGCTAACATTTGCATATGTGAATGTGTGTGTGTGTGTGTGAGTGTGTGCACCTGTGTGTGTGTTTGTGTGTACATGCGCATGGGTATACACGCATGTGTGCGCACACGTGTGTCTATGTGCATGCGTGCATGTGTGTGCACGTGCGTGTGAGCATGTACGTGCGTTTGTGCAAGAGTGCGTCAGCGTTTTTCACCCATCGTTCACACGTCCAATAGCGCTACAGTATCATTTATAAAGACGTAACAGCTGCTCAATTAGCCAGACCGTGGGATTTGAGATAAACGGATAAACAGGGATCCTCAAATATCATCTGCCTCTCTCTGTCTCTCTCCATGTCTCCCTGCTTCCCCTCTCTCTCCTCTCCCTGCCACAGAAATGTCTGCCTGGAGTGTTTTCAGGGGGGCCCAGGCACAGGAGAGAGCATATTTTTCACGCGCGGATGAAGATCGATATTGGATTATCTCACATTACTGAGCACGGTGCACATTAGCGCGGAGAGCGCGGAGCCGAAGCGGGACCCAATCAAACTGCGTCCCGGGAAGGCCGTGACCAACCCGCTCCAGCGCGCCGCAGCCGCCGCGCACATGTCCAGGAGCCAGAACAGGGGGGGACTCCACCCTCCTTTCCAGAAATAAAATCATTTAACAGCGCGGGAGAAAAGAGGAGAAAACTCCGGGGACTGAAGAAGATGAAGAACGAGGCTCAGCCAGGCACTCACTGTAGGCAAAGTAGTTAAAAATGGGCCCGGGGAAGCCGTCCTGGGACGCCTGGTCCTTCAGACTGGACAGCAGCGGCTCCAGCTCCTCAGTGCTGTACAGGCCTGGCACCTCCCCTGCAGAGAAGAGTGGCTCAACATCAGCTCCAGCCACACAAAAGACCAAACACAAATAAAACTCCATAACCCATGACTCCTGGCTTCCTGAAATGTTAACCATTCTGGAAAAACCTGATAACCAACAATTCAATGAAGCTGCCCCCATCTCACAGAAATTAATTTTCAATCACATGAGGAAAAGGGAAAATGTAAGCACTCATAGGATTTGGTAATAACAGCTAATTAGCTAAATAAAACCTTTGTTTCTCAACAAACAACACTTTTTTTAAACATCCATGAGCAGCTTTCCCCCTCCCTTCAGGGCAGGGGTACACACTGACCAGAAGACAGCAGGCTGTTGACCATCTCCAGGAAGGACGGGTGCACAAACTGGTAATCCTCCAGAAGCAGCACCACCTGCTGCCCCTCGATCCCAGCCAGCTGCATCACCTGCAGGGGGCGCAATCGGACAGCCCCGGTCAAGTCTCAACCCACAAACACTGCGCAAATAAGCCAAGAACACAGGAGGGAATTCCTCGCTAATTCCTCTCAGACAAATGTTTCTTTATTCACGGGTGGAATTTTCCGGATTCCCAAACCGGAAGCGAGCGTGGAATCCCGCTCAGCCTTTGACCCCTGACCCCTGACCCCGGGGGCACGTCTCCGGCACGGGGGCTCTCTTACGGTTTTGAGGTCGCTCTTGAAGTGCTTGAGGCCATATCCGCGGGAGATCTTGGGGGTGAAGAGCGAGGCGGCGTGCATGTGGCTGACCACGCAGGTGGCCGTGCGCCGGCCCACCCCGCTGCGCCCCGCCAGCAGCAGAGACCCGCCCGGCCGGCTCAGCACCCGGTCCACCCGCGACATGTAGTCCAGCACCTCGGGGAACAGCAGGATGTCCAGCTCCCGGTTGTCCCGACCGTACAGGACAATGCCCTGGGGGGGGGGGGGGGGGGGGGGGGGGGAGAAGAGCTGTTTAAATATTCTCCTCAGTCACGACTGACAACCAGATGGGATCTGAAAGGACGACGGTGAAACGTAGACTACTCCGTGTGCATGTATTAGACCTCAACATCCCACTTACACTCATCATTATAACACTGACTCACTCTGTGAAGGTGATCAGATCAGCAGGTCACGCTACGTACGGTTTCTGGTATAATATAATAAAGCACTGGTTTTATAGACTCTGTAGCGCCTTCGCTAAGGTTGAGCTCCACACGCTCGCTGAGTGAAGGGCAGCTCGGCGGTTTTGGCACAGCGGGCCTGCCGGCGGCGTCCGTTTGACCCTCTCACCTTCTGAATGACCTCCCGCAGGTCGGCCGAGCTGAGGCAGCCCAGCGGCTTGCCGTGAGAGGGCAGGGACTGCCCGGGCGCCATGACCGCGCCCGCCTCGTGAGCCGCGCCCCACGTCACGTAGAAACTGTCTGTGGACCGCAAGACCAGGGGCGGGAGGGGCGGGGATGACATAATATGAAATAAGTAAACTGATAATGGCAGATTTAAACAGGAGCAATACATTCATCATAAAACCAAATCAGCAGAAAGCTGAAGATCAGACCCTCACTGTGTGAAGCCCTCTGCTGCATTTTGGCTAATGCAGACGTGTAGGTCTAAGCTCCAGCTCCAACTCAATGGAAGCTCTACCCTTTCAGAAACGCATGTCTACCTGACTCTCCGCCAGCATGTTCAGAGGCACAGCCCCTGAGTGCCAGTGCGGAGCTGGCTGAGCTACGCGCTGGCACAGTGGGTGGGCAGCATGTCCAAGGGGCGGAGTCATACACCCAACCAAACGAGCTCCAAACCCACAGGCTCCACCTCACCTACACTGTTGCCACTGGCCCTCGCAACCCATTGACTAAACATGCATGCTGCAGAGATCACGTTCACTTATGATGACACCACGGGTAGTGAAGCACAGACCCATAAGTATTTATCGGCCTTTGCTCAGGCCCTACCGGACATGTTCTCCAGCACGTCGGAGGTCCAGTCCCCTCGGATGGCGGACAGCAGGATGTTATCGAACGCGTTGAGGTCCTTGGTACCAACGATGCGATCCCGAAACAGGCGCCTCGCTTCGTAGGCCACGACCTCCAGAACCGCGTCTGTGGGATTCTGGGCTTTGCCTGAACGTCACCAAAAACCACACCAAAAAAACATCTCACCATTACATAAAAAGTGTAGGCAACAAGTGGCAGGGAGAAGGGTGGAAATAATCAGGGTCAGGCTCAATTCCATTCCAATTCAGCAAGTTCAGAAGATGAAGTGAAATGTAGTTCATTGCAGTATCCTCACACAATATTATTAGGGGTATTTTCAATTCCTGAATTGAATTCAGATTCATTTTCTCAACTGAGTGAACTGAAATGGAATTAACCCTCACCCTGGAAAGAAAATTAAACACCACTTCTACAGCATTCAAACAAATGGGTGGAATGAAAAAGAAAACAGACATGAATTCAGACGACGAGCAGAAGAAAAAGGGCTTGTCAGTTAAAGATTTAATTGAAATAAATGACTCATGAACACACTGCTGGGGGTGAGAGCAGTGGGGGGAATGGGTAAGGTGGCCCAGCGGAGCGGAATGAAACCGCGGTCGGTAAAACGGGACCGCGGTCCGAACGCTCACCGGCGGTCAGGTCGTATCTGAGCAGGCTCAGCACCCACTGGGTCAGCACGCACGGGGTGAACAGGTAGTGGCTGTGGTCGTCCACGGTGAATTTGGCTTTGACCTGCAACCAGAGGAACACAGGCGCGCGCACGCGACCGTCAGCGAGCGCGCTCGCCGCATCGCGGTTCCTTCCCGCCGCGCGGCCCGTCTGACAGCCAGGCCGGGCGCTCCTCAGACAGAGCGCAGCCTTGCTGGGCTAACTCGGCTGCGTGTGGGCCTTCTTAACTTAAAGACATTAGATGTGAGTCTGCACAGGGAGCTGATAAGGCTCCAATTGCAGCCTCATTGAAAGTCGGCTATTTGTTAGCCAAGCAGCCGCGGCTCTGGGGCAGAGCTTTCCCCGATAAAACAGCCCCTCTAAACGAACCAGAACTTCAGTTACTCTGCCAGCACCCGCAGAGATCAAAGGGGACGCCTCCAAACAGCCCTGAATGAACACATCTGCAGCAAATCATCTAGGTTGTCTTAGCAAGAATTCATGCATTTTAAATAATAATGACGGCAATGCTTCATCTACACAGCAAAAGTAACGCTTGATATGACGTATGATGTATGTTATGCTGCCTTAAAGCACACTGAAGATCATTACTTCATTTATGTCCTTAGCCACGGCAGCTTGGCTGGGATTTATACAGCTGGTATCGTGTGCAGCCATGAAAGCTCAGCGGATCGCTCTGGGCAACGACTGGGCCATCCCACTCCTGACCGGAACCGATGACCCTGGCGACAATCTGACAATCTGAATCTGACCTGCTCGTACACCTGCACCAGGGACCCGGCGAGCTGGTGCACTTTGCCAGCAGAGCTCCAGACCGACTGCTCTCCTCCCATGCTCCTCTGCAGCACAGGCTGGAGGTAGGCGCTGTAGATGGTCTGCAGCTGCTCTCTGTCGGGGTAACTGTGGACAAGGACGACAGCAGTCAGTCACTTTTCTGGGACACAGTGCCATTGATTGATTTATCGATTGATAAACTTTATTTATTCCAGAATAGAGAAACTTGGTCTCAGCAACTGGCACTACAGCTCAGCCCTGGGCATCCATAAACATAACTCAGCCTCCAGGTGTTTATGTGGAAGAAAAACATCGCCATCTGTTATTCCCACATCATCCACTAACATCGGGTATTTGTTTTTATCGCTTGGGCACTGTCAAGGATTGCCTCTCCTTCAGAAGCGGCCGAGCCGCTGTGGCTAGGGAATGCGGGCGCTCACTCGATGGTGCAGATGCGCACGATGGAGGTGAATCTGGAGGTGAGCGCGTGCCGGCCCACGGCGCCCCCCGCAGACATGGAGGCCACGACCTGGATGTTCTCCAGGCCCACCCACTCCAGGTTTTCGTCGTAGAAGCCGTGGTAGGTCAGCACCTGCGGCGGGTTGGAGAGAGCGACAGCGTCGTGGGAGAGGTCAGAAGTCGAGGACACAGCACCATCGTGTGAGCAAAGCTCAGCGAGCAGCTGTGGGGCTCAGGGCTTGCGGTGGCGCCTCGGACAGCCCGTGGCCACGTTACCTGTTGCAGGAAGGCGATGAGGTTGCTGGTGCCCCACTTGTCGGGTTTGGGGAGGTTGATGTCTTTGAGGTAGAGGACGAGGCGCTCGCAGTCTTTGGGCCGGTAGACGCGGCCCGTGTTGGAGCTGATGACCAGGCAGGTCTGGCTCAGCTTCTGCAGGACGTGGCGGGAGGAGGTCTGGGCACTGCAGTGCACCGTCGCCACCTGGGTGGAGCGCAGCTGGGAGAAGGCGTAGCGCAGGAGCATCCTGAGGAAGAACAGCGGGCGGGAAGAGCATGTGACGATTCCATTCAGTACGAAGAACAGCCATAACTGTCATTCTGTACGAAGAACAGCCATAACTATGTCCTTCAGTATGAAGAACAGCCATAACTATGTCCTTCACTATGAAGAACAGCCATAACTATGTCCTTCAGTGTGAAGAACAGCCATAACTATGTCCTTCAGTGTGAAGAACAGCCATAACTATGTCATTCTGTACGAAGAACAGCCGTAACTATGTCCTTCAGTGTGAAGAACAGCCATAACTATGTCATTCTGTACGAAGAACAGCCGTAACTATGTCCTTCAGTATGAAGAACAGCCATAACTATGTCATTCAATATGAAGAACAGCCATAACTATGTCCTTCAGTAGGAGGAACAGCCATAACTATGTCCTTCAGTAGGAGGAACAGCCATATCTATGTCATTCAATATGAAGAACAGCCATAACTATGTCCTTCAGTGTGAAGAACAGCCATAACTATGTCTTTCAGTATGAATAACAGCCATAACTATGTCCTTCAGTATGAAGAACAGCCATAACTATGTCATTCAATATGAAGAACAGCCATAACTATGTCCTTCAATAGGAGGAACAGCCATAACTATGTCCTTCAGTAGGAGGAACAGCCATATCTATGTCATTCAATATGAAGAACAGCCATAATTATGTCCTTCAGTGTGAAGAACAGCCATAACTATGTCTTTCAGTATGAAGAACAGCCATAACTATGTCCTTCAGTATGAAGAACAGCCATAACTATGTCCTACAGTAGGAGGAACAGCCATAACTATGTCATTCAATATGAAGAACAGCCATAACTATGTCCTTCAGTAGGAGGAACAGCCATAACTATGTCCTTCAATATGAAGAACAGCCATATTCCGGCTACTTAGTCATTCAATAAGAGATCTCAAGTCATATCCATAGACAAGGCCCTGATGAACACTCAAATCTAACAAGGCAGTTTGCAAGCACTCAACAGACTCTAAAAGTCAGAGTCTCATCCTTTAAAATAATAGAATATGAAGAAATTTTGTCAGAAAACGTTACAAAACACAGATAAGTTCCAGCCAAAGCTATTCAATATGGTGAAGCCATGTCATTAAAGCATTCAACAATAGAAACACGATGAGTAACAGACTAATTCAAAAGTCCAGCAAAGGTCAAACTGGAGGTTCAAAATTGGAAATAAAAAAGATAATATAAAAGGATAAAAAAAATTCTATGAAAGCAAAGTCCAGAATCAAATACAGCGAGCAGCCTAGTACCATTCAGCGTGATGACTGTCGAGTCCCTGAGACAAAGTATCAATAAGCAAAGTCACTCAATGACAAGAGAACACTCAGACTTTCTCATTCTGCCGTTTGCCTCCTGAGAGAAACAGAAGAGACGAGAGGCACTGCGGCGTGTGAGACGGCCGCTGCAGGCGCAGCGTGGGCATGAAAGCGCAGCTGAGAGCAGAGCCACACATTTCTGTGGGGCCAAATAAAGAAAGCCGCGTAGCCGCTAATTAACGAGGCGTCCTTTCATCGATGGCCACGGCAGCAGAGCCTTCACAACGCCTGACCTCTCGCCCGGCGAGTGAAGAGGAGGCGGAGGCTGACTGGCCGCGGGATGAAAGCAGGCGGCGAAGGACAGGGCCCCCGGGCGCGAGCGATTACGCAGGGTCGCATGCACGTCGGCACGACCGCGCAGCCCACGCGGTTCATTTCCCGCTATTTTGGGAAAAGGTCAACAGTGAAAATAAGTGGATACGGCACACACGGGGGGTGGCGAGGGGGCGGGGGGGGGGCTTTTGCCCGAGGACCAGAGCTGAATCACTGTCTGCCCACTGCCCAACACCCACGCGCATGGCCCCCATCTAACCCAACACACAATACATACACAAACAACTACATCACTACAGGAACCATTTTATTTTCTACATATCTTACTGGTCTATCCTGATAACCGACACACAGAGGCTGATGCGATGCTTGGCTGATTATTCAGGACTGAATAACAGACTACACTACATGGTACATTTATTTACTACCTATTCTTCACTCTGATTTTTTTTTCTTGTTTTGACTGGACGATTGTATTGCTGCTCCAGCCTCAATGCTGCAACATCCTCCATAAATTTAGAAGCGCAGGCGAGGATGTGCAGCTGGAGCAGCTGGAGCAGGTGCCCAATAAACCCACCGGCTCAGTCTGGATTTGATACCAGACCATGAGACACAATCACACATGGAGGAACAGTGTCTTAACAGTGAGCCATGCCTGCAAACTCCTGCAGCTCCAAGCCCAAAGTTAAGGCAACCCAAAGCGCTAAGTGATCACTTATCTGCCATGACTAAGAAATATGAACAAGACATTTCTCCAAATTCAGTCAAACGCTTAGTCACTTTAAGGCAGCACAAATTCAAACCATGGTGTTACTAACTCGCAAGATGCTCAGCAAAACAAAATGAATTGTGATGTAGTGCCAGATTAGTCCTGTAAGGCCCGTTTTGGTTAAATCGATTGCGTAGGCCCTTAAAGTGACTTGACTGAATTTTGCCTATAATCTCTCCAGACGAAGCGCTGAAATGCTCTGTAGAGGACAGAGGAGCAGGGCAGCGTGCAGGGGACCCGTACCCTTTTCCACAGCCCTCGGGCCCCACCAGCAGGAAGGGCTGTCTGTAGTCCGTGCAGAGCCACTGTCGGAAGTAGTCCAGGCCCCGCTGCATGTCCGGCGTCTGGATGACAGGTAACCTCTGGGGGTTGCCGAGGTCCTCCACCGACAGGCAGTCGGGCCGCTCCAGCCGGTAGGCCGCCAGCCGGCCCGTGTCCGGGTCGTAGAACGTGTCCAGCGGCTTGCGCGGGTCCGGCGGGCTTTCTCTGGCCCAGCCCAGCACCTGGACAGAGCAGAGCGGAAATGACAAACAGCGCAGCGGGGGTTCGCGGGGCTTCACGGGGCTTCACGGGGCTTCATGGGGCTCCCGCTCAAAAGGGATGCGGATTGAGTTTCAATGACATTTTAGGGATGAATGTAAATGACTTTCAAGGATTATTTCCATTGTTGCTGAACTCAAATTCCCATGAAATAAAGCCGCTTTGAAGATGGAACTGAAGGGGAAATGCTTTGTGTGCCACATTACTTTCTAAATATTTTGCGCCAGCTGAGACACGCTTGCCGATCCTCTTGGCAGTGAATATCACTCACTTATCAACAGCTACAGGCAAGGTATACCCACAGTGATCAGCTCGATAAGCAAACGTCTGGTATTTCCACTGCATCACGCTGATAGCAGAGATTTTAATGCAGAATGCTGAAAGTCTTGATTTCATGTGGTCCTGGAGGTACACCATATGGTGGTTTGGCTGTCACTCAACAGTAAGTGCGGTTGACGTGAGTTTTTTTCCCTTGGTTTTAAGATAAAGAGCTAGAAAGGTGCTATATAAATGCAATTATTTAGCCCCTAATATACCAACATATGAATGAAAGCAGTGGATTACACAGTTAAATTGGCTCATTGTGTTTCGCTGGTTCTAAGTTAGCTGCTGATTGTAAGGTGAGAGATGCTACATTGGCTGCTGTTACACTGCTGGAGCACGGCATCAGGGCAGCTCTGGACACCGCGGCTCACAGGCGCGGGCGGTTCTCACCTCCTTGGCGAACTCCACGCGGGACTTGAAGCTCAGGTTTCCCCCCAGGCCCCTGATGAGGCTGACCACAAACTGACCGCGCTCTCTGACACTGCTGAGGTGAGACAGACCGTTGAGCACGGTCCCCACCAGGCTGGTCTCCACCACAAAGTCATTCTGCAGAAGGGGAAGCCCAGGACAGGAAAGAGAGGCGCAGAGTTCACAGCAACCACTGTACTACGTAGAGAAACTAACCACATAAAAGATGCTAGCTGAAAGCCCTGGTTAAATGCAAGAAACCTTAACTGGCATATTCAAATGAGCACGTCTCTAAATATCTGATAAACGCAGTCTTCGTTCAGGGGCATCAGAAAACTATCCAGTACGCCAGATGCACATCTACGCATACATGATTATGAATACGTAACCAAGTTGTGGACCACTGCAGTGGGCACAGGACATGGGGTGGTCGTGTGGTATGAAATGGCAGTGCAGTGTAATGAAGTGGTTAAGCGATTACCCTTTGAGCGAGGCTCTACCCTTGCTCTAACCCGAATTTCTTCCATAAATATCAGGCTGCATTATGGGATCATAAGAATAAATGTTGCGTATGTGTCGCAGAGCCCGGAGACGCGAGCGGTCACGTGAGCGTCCGCCTCAGCAGGAGACGTCATCCCCCAGAGCACCCATAAATGCACAATTAATTCCCTTCACTGGGAACCATTGGTATTTAGCTCTGTGAGTTAGCCTGTATCTCTTGTGCCTGATAGGCAAATAAATAATGTGAATATATGAAAACCAGTGAAGGACTTATAACTGTATGGTAAGGTTCGTGTGGAGTTGCGTGTCAGACAGTGGCTCCCAACCCTGTTGCTGGAGATCTACCGTCCTGCTGATTTTCATTTCAATCCTAATTATGCACAGCTGATTTATCTAATTACCAGCACAGTGAGATCTCTAGCTGTTGAATGAGGTGTGTTATGTTAGGGTCAGAGTGAAAACCTACAGGACAGTAGATCTCCAGGAACAGGGAACTGCTGGTGTAAAAGATGCACAAAACAACGACGGAGCAAACCTGCTTCAGGACCCAGTCCAGGCTCTTCAGGAAGTAATCTCCGATCCAGTTCTCCAGGTTACCCCGGCACTCGTCCGGCTGACCCTTCAGCCACGACTTCACCAGAGAGTTCACGTCAGTGTCTTCATCGCTGGGACAGAAAAATCCAGCGGAGACGTGTCAGGCGGGAGTCATCAGCACGGCTATGGCTAATGAAAGGGTGTGTCTGCCAGCCCGAGGCCGGGGCTCACCTGAGGAAGATCATGCCCATGCGCGAGATGGTGGCCGGGGAGGCGCAGCTCAGGTCGTGCGTCTCGAAGACGAAGTTGACGTTGGGGCCGAACTGGATCCTCTCGCCGCTGGGCATGGTGAGCAGGCGGTTGTCGTCCAGGACGGAGTTGAGGGACTCGATCCACTCAGGGTCGATGTCGCCGTCGCAGATGATCCAGGAGCTAACCTCTGCCCGGGGGGCGGAGAGAAGAGAAGAGTGACGTCTTTAACCCCGCCCCACGAACGCGGCCCAACGTGCCGCTTTGAAAACAGCAAAGTCTGCCTTGATAATGGGATTTTACACAGCTGTGTCAGCAATTTCGCCCATCGCTGCATCGTACCTCTGTGTAATAAAACGTTTATCTGTAAAAACTACCTTGTTGTTCAGGGCCAGGGAGTGAAAAATCTAGAACATTCCCATTGACAGAAGGCTCGGCTGAAAAAGCCATTGTCACTGACAGCCCCATCACAGCAGTAGTGCAAGTCTGGTTTGGGGGGGGTGGGGGGGTGGGTGTTGTGGCAGCAGGGCTCTACACTAACATTTTTTTCGAGGAGCACACGCACTTCTAAGATGAAAAATAAATTTAGCAGCACACTAATGCACCCCAATTAGTAGATGTGCTCCTGAATGTGAGCACGCAGCAGTTTCCAGGGGCGAATGCTGAAAGGGGAGCGGTGCAGAGGCCTGGGCGGGCTTACCCTGCGGCTCACGGACCACCTGGCGGGCGCTGTTGGTCAGGACCCCGTCGGACCACTCGCGGGTGTCCATGTCGATGTGTCCCAGCAGCTGCTGGCGCGGCATGGCTTTGGGGTTCATGGTGTACTGCCGGACCGCCTTCCCGCCGCGCGCCAGCGCCGCCCGCAGCGTGCGCCACAGCGTGGACTTCCCCGCCCCGCTGGGCCCCACGATGACCACGCCCATCCGCTGCCGCAGCTGCTCGTACAGCTCCAGGGCCTTCTTTATCTGCGGGGACCCTCCGTTTACTCGCTCGCTCATCCCTTTCCTCATTCGTTCACTCAGTCGTTCATTCGTTCATCCTCTCCACTGGCTCACTCAATGGGACATGGGCTGTTGCGTTGCAAAACTCTCGCACAGCAGGAGAGGTACAGTACAGATGCTGCCCTGCACTGCTCTCCTCCACTAACGATATTAGCGGCTGCTATGGAAACGGTACTAAAGCCCATAATGTCTGCCCTGTGCCCTGAGCACAGTCTTAAATCACCACTCTCACAGGTGTGGAAAGGAGGGAAATCTAAGACACCAGTAACAGAGTGGAGAGACATGGCAGGAGATAGCTGAATATGTGGAGAGGGGTGGAGGTGGGTGGAGACGGGTGGAGGACATGAGCAACAGCAGGCGGGAGCCGGAGTTGGTGGAGAAAGTTTGACGGACAGGAGAGAGAAGCGGAGAACAGGGAGGGGGCTGTGAGGGACTGAGCTCGAGGGGCTGAGGGGACGGACACTGAGCGATCGAATGTGACGTTTCTCCTCAGGCAGGGCTATCGGGGCACTGAAGCCCTACAGGATCGGCAGGACGCCTGCGGGTGGAACTGACCCTGTTCCCATAGAATATTCATCCCCTCGCCTACCTGCAGCTCCACGCCCATCATTAATTCAGCGATGCGCTCTCACACGCGAGCCTGAGCACAGAAACTACGTCTACCATCCACCCAGCATGGACTGAATATGATGACCATGCGCTTCTTCATTCCCAAAGACTGTTTGATGCTTGACTTATAATTAGCTAATAAATAGCTTATGAGTATATGCAAGCAGGCACATTTTATAATCCAAGGCCTGTACTAAAGCAGTTAGAACCTAAGGTCAGCGTTCACGAAATGACCTAATAAAAATGATCAATACAGTAAAAATGCAGCATTCTTCCTGAACTCACAGTGACCAGGCCCTTCTTAATATGTGCCGAGTCAGACATAATGACAAATCCCTAAAGGGCAGTGAGATTTTCTCATCTGGACACAGGCAAAGGAAATCATCCTCTACAGAACAAGCTAAAGAGTTAGCAGCAGCATCAGCAGCAGTTACTGGCAGTTAGCAGTCTCAAAGCCTCATTGGACAGGGTATAGATTCTATTTTCAGCTGGAACGCTGGTGCTGTATCCTTTAAGTAAAGGGCCCAGTAGATTGGCAGGATTATATGGTGTTACTCTCGTGGTACAAAATGCCTGCACAAAAAAACAATCCATGTCATGTGTATATGAGATGTGAAGATATAAAACAAAACCAGCTACACTACTTTCTGTAGGAGCAAGCACTCCATAGGTTAATCTCAGGAAAATTATTGAAATCGAATTGTATCGCATGCAGAAAACAGAAGGAGGTGGAAAAAGGTGCTTAAAAGGCAAATAACTTTTGAGAAACAAAACCTAAAAATTGCTTTAAATGTGCGCGAAGAATCTTAAAAAAAAAAAACATTACGCAGTCACTTGGCTTATGTAAGTTTAGATTTTTTGAACAATTAATAACCAACAGTCAACTTTGCACCTCCTAAGAACAGTCTGCTTGTTCTGTGCGACTAGGCGAGGGAGCACCTGGCTGGGGATGATCTCCAGCTTGGCCTCCTCGAAGACGGCCTCCAGGGCGGCGCTCAGCGTCTCGTACTCCACGTCCTTGAAGTCCACGCCGGGGAAGACGTCCCGCACCAGGGCGTCGAACCGGGAGCTGTCGGCGAAGGTCAGCTTGGACATGGTGTTGAGCCGCAGGGCCTGCACCACGATGTGGCTCTCCTGGGCTGCGCAGACAGGAAGCCGGGGGAAGGGGGGGGGGGGTTGCTGAAAAACGGCCGGCTGCGGGAGGCTGATTACGCACCGCCTACACCTGAAATATGATGTCTGGAGCGAAAGCCTGCTGGGGAAGCCGTCTACTCCTTACCTCTTCCCTTCTGCCTGCTGTTCCACTCAGGTGTATACGTCTGCTCCTTAAATAGCTTAATGGCCTTTAGCTTTCCAATATTTTAGCTCTCTAAGAGCGCCGTTAGTCACCGAACAACAAATGAAGCTGTTATCGCTAGCACTTAGCCAGCAAGGAAGTTCAGAGCTAAAGCTGAGGGCTAATAGGCCCAGAGAGGAGCCCTTTTGGAAGCTTCTGGAAGCACTAGGATGAGTCAGAGGCTGAACGCGGCGTTGCCGTGACATCGGCGGCGGGGTCTTAAAGCGGGAGGAGCAGAAGGCCGGAGAACTACGGAGGGCGGGTGAGGACAGAAAGAGAGGGAGAGGAGGCCTCCTTACCCTTGTTCCCGCCGCTGCTCCTCCTCTGCTGCTGGAGGAGGCCCCCGCAGCCGCGCAGCACCGTCTTCAGGGCCCGCAGGCCCCAGTCGTAGTGCTGCTGGGGGGTCAGCAGCTCCCTGGACGGGGGGAGAGGACGCATCAGGAACGGCAGCAAAGAATGTGAGGTGAGGGAGGAGAACGCCAATTCCTGACAGCCACGCACGATGACTTACTGCCCAACCCTGTTCCTGGAGATCTACCGTCCTGCAGGTTTTCACACAAACCCTAAAAAAGCACACCTCATTCAACAGCTGGAGATCGCCTTCAGCTGCTAATTAGTAAAATCAGGTCTGCCATATTAGGGTGGAAATTAAAACCAACAGGACAGACTTACTCCACTCACAACTAAATGATTTAGGAAGCACACGTATACACCTCCTAATGCTACAAACTGTTTTTTTCCCCCCTATCTGACCGCTAACTTTACAGGCACAAACTTTGGACTTACTTGAGGATTAGCACATAATAATCACCATCTTATAGATGAAAATCTAGGGAGAAAGATAATTGAGAGACAAGGTGACTGAGGCAGGCTGAGAGAAAGCGTGGAGGGAGGGAAAGAGAGAGATTGGAGCCTCCTCCCACTAAAGGGATTTGAGCAGCAGGCAATATGATATTACAGCAGATTTACTTTCCGCCGGTGCAGGAATCTGGCCGTGAATTACAGCTTCTCATAATAAGCGTGAAAGTGAAAAGCAGGCGAGACTGTGCTCTTTCTCGCCTGCGCTGGTAATGGCGGTCATGGCGGATATCTCAGCGCTCCCTGAGGCGCTGGGTGTCGGAGGAGGGTCAGGACTCTGGCCACACCGGCGGGGCTCACCTGGAGAGGTTGAAGATGGCCACCAGCTTGCAGCCCAGGACCTTGCCTTCCTTGAAGCCCTCCGAGTAGAGGATGACCTCAGCGATGAGGTCGTTGTCTGGCCGCGACATGGCCACCGGCCGGAAGAGCTGCTTCAGGTTGTCCGGGAGCTTCTGTCTCCCTCCGTAGCCCTTCCCCGCCGGGTTCAGAGTGATGAAGATCCCAGAGTTGGGATCCAGGTCCACCTGGACGAGATAAAAGTGGTCCTCAGTTAGACACCTATTTAGTCAGTAACTCACACGTGCGTTTTGGTTCAGGTCTGAATCTCTATATCATCACTTGATATGATCAAGTGTACCTTGATAAAGGTGTAAGTATTTTATGATATACATGTGAGTGTGTGTCATGACAGAACCATATAACAGAACAGGTCTATCTTGACACTGTTGCATTCCAACACAGGTGTGAAGGTAAGTTACCAACACAGGTGTGAAGATGAGGTTTGTCTGACGATGGGTCAGGTGTGCTTCAGACGCTCACCTCCTTGCCCAGGAGCTCGCAGGTGTTCCTCTGGTTCTTCAGCGAGTTCTGAATGGCCTGGATCTGCATGGACACGGCCGACAGCACGGCCTCCTCCAGCCGGTTGAACTCGTCGAAGCAGCCCCACGCCCCGCACTTCACCAGCCCCACAAAGATACGCCCCATCGACTTCACATCGATGCCCTTCAGCAGGAACACGGAGCACACCATTCAGCACCACTGAGCATGGCACAGTCCTGCCTGTCACATGTCTGCTACTGGCGGCCGTGCTTTAAATTTACACAAAGGAACACCATGCTTCTACACATCTGGAAATCCCACACGCGTCTTTCGTTTGTGTTAATCTGTTCAAGGGATCCGAAGACAAGAAAGTTTATTTAACTACTTGTGATTTAAGAGGCACATCAGGAATTTCTCAGCTCCTGATATCGGTTTTACCCTGGAGATGTGCAGGGGAGAGACTGCGTGTGTGTGCGTGTCTGTGCGTGTGTGCGTGTCTGTGTTTATGTGAGTGTGTGCGTGTCCGTTTGTGCGTATGAGTGTGTTTGCTTCCATGTGCGTGCGCCGCGCGTACCTCGTCACAGTTGAACACCAGGACCTGTCGGCCGAACAGCCCTCCCAGGGCCTTGACCGACTCAGTCTTGCCAGTCCCCGCCGGCCCGTAGGGATTGCCTCCCAAGCCCATCTTCATGGCTTGTGTGAGGGTGAGATAGCACTTATCTGTCAGGGGGGTGTGGACCAGCTTGGCAGCATTGCCCTGTGTGCGGGGGGGGCAGAGCGAGGGAGAGGAATGAGGACAATGAAAAAGAGAGAAAGAGAAAAAGAGACAGAGAGAGAAAGGGTAACGTAATGCTATGCTGTGAGCACCCGAATAACAACACATCCGAGCCTGACTAGCGCGGGCATGGAGGGTGAACCCAGCTGGGGAGAGTGTGTCTGGATCCACACACTCCATCCACCGCATTGCAATTACCATCTTTGGATCTGCTGCGCCATCTGGTGGCCCACATGTATCACTAACCTATTCACACCAGGGCTGCGTCCGAATAGTCAAATAAAAAAATTACGTTCCATGTCTTTTCCTAACCATTTTTCCTTGACCTCGATGGACAACGTCATGAGGTTAAGGAAATATGTGAAGGAGAATTCGTAAGGACTTAGGAAAAGACAACAGCGGTGCTAAGAGAATCCGACTGCACGTACACTAGGCTACGTAATTATGCGACGGCAGATGTTATTGACGTGGGTCTGCCGTGGTGAAACTACAATGTTCCGAAGATGGACTACTAAAAGCGCATCTTAGATACTTCGCCCCACGCGTTCTTACCGTGTTGTTAAATATTACTTCATTACCAAGGTTGGAACTGAAATAAAAAATGAATATAGGCTACCAGTCACAAAAGTGAAACGAAATGGTTGTCACATTGAGAATGGTTGCTCACGCTCACCTTCCTGTCCACTCATATTTATAGACGTGAATCCCAATTAGTATGATTGTATGAAAATAATTCATTAAATTTAATGCAAGATAGGCATACCGTGTTAGGCCTACAAATTTACTACTGTACATATCATCATTCATAAGTTTCAAACGTGGAATTGAAAATATAATTTGGCTAAAAACATCTCATATCCCTTTTTCTTGAAAGACAGACTTCTGAGGTAAGGTTAATATGCTGATATGATCTGATTATAAGCCTATGCATATAATAGCTTAAGAACCACCACACAACTCAGTCATGTTGATCGTTTGTTTTCGTGAACGGCCGAATGGTGCGTCGCTTTAAATGTTGCTGCCGTAAGGAATTGTGGGACGGCATCATCTCCTTTCCTTTCATAAAGGACGGTCCAGTGTGCCCCTATGCTAAAGGAGATAAGATAGGAAGCATTGAAGCACCTTTCTTTAGCATTTAGAGAATTCGAACAGCTCTTATCATGGCTGCCACTTAGATACTTCCGGGTCATTTCACTCAGTTAGGAACCTTCCTAAGCAAAAAAAAAGACTATTGGGACGCAGCCCAGAACTACTGTAGAGCAGGTTTCAAACCTTTTGAGGACACAACCCAATTTCACAAAGAACCCCTGCAAACCCTCAGACAGGGCACATGAAAAACTCCCTTTCCCCTGGTGTTTACCATAAAAGAATTATCTAGTGAGGGGCGTGTCCTTAGTCACAAAAGCTCCGTGACGTGTGGTTGAGAAAGAAGAGAAGTGTGTCCTCAACTGTGAGACAGGACCTTTTAATGTCAGTACCACCGACAGTGCCTCTTTCGCACAAGACCTTTCAAAAAGCCTTCCCCTTCTGCGTGAGGCTTATCAGTATTTGTAACCGAGCGAGAAACCACACAGATGAACAGTCCCTTCGCAGTTTTCATAAGCTGAAGTTTTTAGCGCAGTCTGCCATAACTTTACACCTTTCAGCTCTCCTCAGATAAAAATCCAGGGTCTTTTCTGGGAAGGGGAGGTGTTGTGTGTGCAAGCGGCGCAGCGGTTTCCGGGAGTTAAAGGCTGAGTTTTTCCCCCGGCTCTCCGCGCGTGACGCGTTGCGTGGGGCTCTCGGTCCCCTGTCCAACTGAAAGCGCAGCGGAGGAATTTTTCTTCGAGGTATTCTACCATCGCCTCCACGCCTCGGGGTTCACCACACTTTTCCAAGAAACATGTCCGCTTGATTACAGTGTGTAACCAGCAACAATCACGGGAAACCGGAGCCCTGCATCTGCTGTGTGAAGTCTACCAAGCAGCCACTTGGGAAGTAACCATAGTTTAATAATTTCACAGTAAAAGGCAGACTGCAGAAGGATACAGATTACTTTCAGCAATTTTCAAGTAATGACTGTCAACTGACATTTTTATCGGGTATAAATTAGTCATCCCCAAAATGAACCTTGTGACCCCAAAAGGAGTCGTACCCCTAGATTGAGAACCGATTAGTGTAATAAACTATATATTCATGCTCAAAAGCAACCCAATCAGTCAGATGAATTTGTTTATTATTTTAAACTGATCATTTTAAAAGCTAAGCTAACAAACAAAGCCATACAGGGACTCAGTAGCTCCCTGGACTTGCACCCTCTGCTTATTAAAGTAAAAAAGTTGCTTTTACAAATAGAACTGTTAGCATGCCCTAATCTTCCTCTTCCATGTATGTGGAAACTTGGTTGCAGTTTGCATTAGTGCTGTAATGTAAAAAAGGGCAGTGTCAGCATCAGCCAATAAAACCAAACAAATATAAGTTATTGATTAGGCCATAATTTCCATATTTTTCCACATTTAATTTACAGCACCAACAGGGCATCAAATGACACTTGCATTTGTGTTGCAATATCAAACCAGTCAAGCTTTTTTTGTTGTATTTTGTATAACTCCACATCATGTCCTACCTGGTACTCAAAGGTGTAGTATAAACTCCACATCATATCCTACCCGGTACTCAAAGGTGTAGTATAACTCCACATCATATCCTACCTGGTACTTGTAGGTGTAGTATAACTCCACATCATATCCTACCTGGTACTCGTAGGTGTAGTATAACTCCACACCATGTCCAAACTGGTACTTGTAGGTGTAGTATAACTCCACATCATATCCTACCTGGTACTCGTAGGTGTAGTGGAACTCTGCATCCACCATCTGGATGTAGCAATGTCTCGATGTTGTGGATGATGTCCAGGATCAGAGCTTTCAGCTTCAGCTGCAGCACACTGGAGTCTGTAGGCCCAACGCGCATATTTACAACACAGCCACATCACATTCGCAACCATCCGCAACACATTCACAACCATCCGCAACACAGCCACAACACATTCACAACCATCCGCAACACATTCACAACCATCTGCAACACAGCCACAACACATACATAACACAGCCATAATACAGCGCTTGCTTATTACCTCAGGAAAATCATATTAAGAGTAATAGTTTGATGAACCCACATTTCATGTCCATATAATGGAGCTTAAGAATTCAAACAACTGTCTGTACAGAGAATTTAGTTTTCTTTGGTTTGGTTGGCGATAATTACTCTTCAAACCTAATAAATAGATCTGATGTATTTTTTGAAGCCAGAAATTCAAGCAGTCTTTACAGAAAGAGCCATATGAAATGAAGGTGATTTAAATGTTATTTAATACATGATGTGACACTCATGCTATCTCTCAAGCACATACTAACTGACACTCACAATCACCGACATAAAGATATTCACTGCCTGAAAGGAAGGTGCAGTCCACGCACACCCAAGCAATTTCTCACAGATATACATATTTGAATGCATGCACACATACACAACACGCAAACACACACACAAACACGCGCACGCGCACACGCACACACACACCTGCACCCCCCGTGTCCTCTGTGCTGCTGTCCACGCTGGTGTAGTGTTCTAGCTTCGCCATCAGCTCCAGCTCTAGCTGCTGCAGGCTCTGATGGTGGATGGCGTTCTCCACATCCTCAGTGAACTGTATCTGCTCTGCTAGGCACAGGATCTGAGGGAGAAGTCAAACCAGAGTCCTCCCTATTCACCCGTTACCACCTGACAGCGCTAAAGTAGAGCCACTCCTGCGTATTCATCATCATCTGAACACACAGCACCAGGCTTCAGTGCACTGCTGCAGATGAACCTACGTTAGCCATAAAAACATACCCACAGCTGTTACCATCACAGCTAACTGCCATACAACGGTCCCAGCACTCCGGAATGACTTAGCTGACAGCTGAAAGGGATAGTCTGCCTTAAAAATGAACCATTAACTAATTTTCTTACTTCAAGATATTAATTTTGAAAAAAAGATTTGATCAGACTGCCAAGAAAGGTCCACAAGGCCTCATTTCAGAATGAACAGAAGTCTGTAGACAAAGAAGATCCAGTGGAGGTCCTAATTTAAGATCTCTTAGAAATACCCAAATTATTTAAAATGCCATAATTAGTGAAAATTACTGTAATCCAGAAGCAATAGCAATAAAAACTCTTAAATTCTCATTTTCCGTAGAAACTTGTTAACAAGGAAAATCAACAAGGCAGTAATACATACTATATAACCAGAAGACGGGGGAAATGATGTTTATAAAAACCACAGTACAGCCAAGTTAAGAAAATGAGTGAATAACATACATTTCCTCGGTCCATTTTATCACAAGACTCATTGACATGGGAGTGAAAAGACAGGTTGGTGTGCCATGTAGTATAAAGAGATACAGGCATGTACACATGCAGTATGCCTGCTGCAATAGCTTTGTGCTTTTCCCCCAAAATCTCTTTTTATTTTCTCATTTCTACATGCAGCCCTTGAAATACAGATTAATATGGATTATTCTTACCCTTATTTCGCCAGGTCTCTCTTATAAAAGAGATTGGACAACTCAATGGGATTTGCAGGTTAAATAAAGGTTAAACTCATTAAAAACCCTCAACAGTCCTTTGGTAGCCCTGGGCTACCCGAGCGCTGGTAAAGTGGGGTCATGGAAGGGTGAGAGCAGAGCAGATTTACCTGTGAGGGGTAACGCGAGGGATCCACATCTCCCCTTTTACCCGCCATCACACACTCACAGAGGAGCTGCTTCAGGGTCTCCTTCATCTCTACGGACAGATTACTCAGCCAAACCTGGAGCACACGCACGCATACACGCACACGCACACACACCCATACACACACACACACACACACACACACGTGCAGAGAAACGCAAGCACACACAAAACAGAGACTTTACACAACTGCATGATGGAGCAGGACACAGGTAAACACACTCATTGAGCAGGCCTGCCTCACCTCTACATCATTGGAGATGCGGATCATGTTTCTCAGGAGGACCACCTCGCCCTCCAGGGACTTCATGGCTGTGATGTTCTGGTAGCCTTCGTCAAAATCCACACTGCTGATACCTGCAAAACACACATACACACACACACACACACACACACACACACACACACACCCGCATGCGTACACGCACAGGCACACAGGAATTACAATCATATATTCAAAGGAGATTCAAATAACCTTCAAATGATTAAATATTTCTTCAGTATAAAATAACCACAAGAAAAAGCCCTGGATTTAGTGCTACTTACATACACTGTGTTTGTGTGACTTGTGTGTGTGTATATAGACAGGTCTACACTACTGTGTGAGTGTGTGTGTATGTGCGGGGCTGTGTGTGTGTGTGAGTATGTGTGTGTCCTGGTGTGTGTGCGTCTGTGTTAGCAGTGCACCAACGCTACACAACATTGAAAGCTGCCACTTGCTTAGCCATGGTTGTGCAGTCACTAGCATTACAACCCCATCCTCTATGGACTCATTCTAATGTGTGCCCTGTGTCTGAGCGTGACGCCACGCCAGGCTGCCAGGCCCACGCACCGGCAAACAGCTTCTTCAGGTGGGACTGGATGACCGCGGGGTTGGTGGCCTGGCCCAGGATCTCCAGGAGATCATCGTCCCCGATGAAATAAAACCGAGGGAAGGCCGACCGCTTCTCCTGCGGACACAAACGAGCTCTCAGTGCGAGTGAAGCCAAGGCTAGCCTGCCGCTAACCTCCGTGTGCTACAGAGAAGGCCCAGCCTAACTGCACTGCCAGACAGATTAGAAACTCAACAGACAAGAAAATACCAAGCTCTCTTAGATTTTTCTCTACATTTCACTGAAACCTCTAAGTGACGCAGAGGCACTATGTGATAACATGCTTTACCTTTATGGTAGTGTAACACGTATGCTGGTCTAAAATTGCACAGACCATAGAGACCGCTGTTCATGTTTTTTAACAGAGAAGCCCATGAAGGATGGAGAAACACGTCATTTTTATTAATGCCTTTTGCGTCACTTTGAACCCGCAAGATTTTAATACCAAGGGGATTCACCTCCCTATGAGAAGTGTTTAGTACACTGACTCAGATCTCACAGGGACACAGGTCTCAGGGGGACTCTGGTATCTGAAAATACCTCCACAGGCATTACTTCTTTTCAAAAATTATAAATTAAAAGGCTGACTCAAACCAATGTCCTTATAAGTCACTACAGAATCACTGAAGTGCACTGTGTAAGCACAGTTTCCATGGACCTCAGTGATAATTTGATAATTGCGAATGTGATGTGTAGATACTGTGCAGATATCCTAACTTAGCTTAGCTTCCTTTGTTCTGGCCACCATTATTCAGAAACAGGGAAATAAAAGCAGAAGGACTAATAAAATTTAATTACAACTGTAATTATCTTAATAAAAAGCATATGGGAAATTAGTATACACCAAATACCACAGACATTATGCTGTTATTAAAAATTAATAAATTGTGCTATTAAAAATAGCGATAAACACAAAAAAGTGTCTTGGGAACAATAAATATTTTTGACTGCACAGTGCACACTTTCATAAATGTTGTTCTATGTGGCACTCTATTTCTCTATTTTCTATTAACTCATTAAGGAACCAGGCAAGGGAATTTTCCTCCCCTGAATGCAGCAACTTGTCTGTAGTTCCGGATTACCTCCAAGAACTCGTTGAGAGACTTCTGGCACCTCTGAAGCTGGTCAAGGATGGTGATGAGGGAGTTTCTGATTCCGACACGAGCGGCAAGTGACATCACCCTGGTGTCCCTCTGCACGTCAGCCATGATAGACCTGCAAGAAACACACAGACACTGAATGCATACAAACTAAACTCATATAGTAGGTACACAGGGACTACAGTCAGACAGGAAATGCACAGGGACTACAGCTAGACAGAAAATACACAGGTACTACAGCCAGACAGAAAATACACTGGAACTACAGCCATACAGGAAATATACAGGGACTACAGCCAGACAGAAAATACACAGGAACTACAGCCATACAGGAAATACACAGGGACTACAGCCAGACAGAAAATACACAGGGACTACAGCCAGACAGGAAATACACAGGGACTACAGCCAGACAGGAAATACACAGGGACTACAGCCAGACAGGAAATACACAGGGACTACAGCCAGACAGGAAATACACAGGGACTACAGCCAGACAGGAAATATACAGGGACTACAGCCGGACAGGAAATACACAGGGACTACAGCCGGACAGGAAATACACAGGGACTACAGCCAGACAGGAAATACACAGGGACTACAGCCGGACAGGAAATACACAGGGACTACAGCCGGACAGGAAATACACAGGAACTACAGCCAGACAGGAAATTCACAGGGACTACAGCCAGACAGGAAATATACAGGTACTACAGCCGGACAGGAAATACACAGGTACTACAGCCAGACAGAAAATACACAGGGACTACAGCCAGACAGGAAATATACAGGTACTACAGCCGGACAGGAAATAGCCTACACAGGGACTACAGCCAGACAGGAAATACACAGGGACTACAGCCAGACAGGAAATACACAGGTACTACAGCCAGACAGGAAATACGCAGGAACTACAGCCAGACAGGAAATACACAGGGACTACAGCCAGACAGGAAATATACAGGTACTACAGCCGGACAGGAAATAGCCTACACAGGGACTACAGCCAGACAGGAAATACACAGGGACTACAGCCAGACAGGAAATACACAGGAACTACAGCCAGACAGGAAATACACAGGAACTACAGCCAGACAGGAAATACACAGGAATTACAGCCAGACAGGAAATACACAGGAATTACAGCCAGACAGGAAATACACGGGGACTACAGCCAGACAGGAAATACACAGGGACTACAGCCAGACAGAAAATACACTGGAACTACAGCCAGACAGGAAATACACAGGGACCACAGCCAGAAACGAAATTCACAGGGACTACAGCCAGACAGGAAACAGGCAAGGGCTAAACTCGAGACAGGTAACCTGCAGTTATGCCACTCTGTCAGAAAACAGGGACTAACTCGAAAGAAAACAAAGAGAACAGGAAATAAATGGGGACAGAAAAACAGACATAAAACTCCAACCACACAGACACAAGCACAGAATGGATGCAGGCACAAAAAATGCAGACATATAAAACAGAAATCCTCATATGAATAAACACACTCAAACAGCTGCTCTCACCAGCAGACACAAAAAGACACACACAGCTGCACTCAAAAACACAGACCTGCACACCATGTACTACCTATTAAAGCCGGTGTGCTGTAGACACTGACCTGAAGTCTTCATCCACCCTCTTGAAGCGGGCCTGCTCCCTGGGCAAGGCCCCACGCCCAAATATGGGTTCCAGGTAGACCCACTTCCTCTGGATGGCGTTGAGGTTGTGCAGGTACTCGTCCAGGTCGGCCAGCCTGGTCTCCCACAGAGAGACCTTGTCCTCGAAGCCCTTGTAGTAGGGCGAGTCCTTCAGGGACTGCAGCAGGCAGCGATTGTCGCCCACCTGGTTGACCATGTCCTTCCAGTCCTTGATGAGCTTGAGCGTCCGGCTCTGGCTGTCCACGTAGTCAGTCAGGGTGAACCCGGCCCCCACCCCCCACAGGTCCAGCTCCCGCAGGGCCTCACGGATGCTCACTTCGGCCTGTGCGCGGCTGTTCAGGTCCTGGAAGAGCAAACAAAATTCATTCTTAAGACGCAGTCAAATTAATTACACATTTCTAAATAATATTTCAGGATAGGTAGTAGTAGTAATTTATTTTGGTCCTTATTAACAATTTTCCAAAAAGAATGCACATAGAAATAAATAAATAACAATAAGGCATTAAATTAAATTAAAAGGAAAACAAAAAATATGCTATAATAGGTCGGGATGCTATGATAACATATTATAGAAAACGGCTCTCTGAGGGTCTGGGGTGGGAGGTGGGGGTGGGTGCAATAGCATCACCGTAACTTCTCACTTCTATAATTGACATGAAAACAATTTCTATGAACACCAACAAGCCAGGAACTAAACAAACTGTAATTTCCCCACCCCCACGAGAACAACACTGCCCCTACAGTTCATATTCAGATGAGTGTACTTTGGCCTGACTGTGTGATTTTTTTTTCGGTCCGCAAGCATCACCATTCTGAAAAATGATTGGTTTAGAAGGCATCCAAGTTGCTTTCATATACTTAAGCACTGTCGTTCAGGATATATTTCAGCGTAACCGTTTTTTTTTTGGCTGCTTGAAATGTGATTGACCAGTTTCAATCTGTCTTCTAATTTTTAATCAGATTACTAAGAAACACCTGAAAACAATCAAATCAGTACATCGTATGTAGCCTATACCTCAAAATCTATATGCTAATGTGGAAGGAATGGGACTACTATGATAAGCTGAAGCCAATAGATAAATTATGCAAACACTACTGTTATGATTCTGCAAAAACAGCCATGCGTATCAGGCATGCTACCACCAACTGTTATGAATTACCCTGAATATGTTTGGGAAGATTTAGACTATAGTGTAAAATCCCCCCCACTCCCAACCCTGTAAAATTAATTCCACACAATATCACTATTAACGACCTAGCCATAAATATATTATTTTGCTTTTTAACTGGAAATTCCATTCATCCTTGACCAATAGAGAGCGATTAAACAACACGATCATGGGACAGGAAGTGAAGAATCAAGAAGTAAATACGCGAGAACCAAAATCTAAAATCAGAAACGCAAAAGCAGCACATCTGAAAAAACCCAAATCAAACCAGCCCAGGCCAGACCTTCAGCTCCATGGCCTTGTCCACGATGGCATCAGCGACCTTGAGTAGGTCACCGAAAAGCAGCTTCTCCAGCGTGGTACCTCGGGGCAGTCCCAGGAGACGGAAGAGGTCCAGCCAGTGGTCCTGCGAGAGGTGCTCGCCCCGGACGTACTTCAGCACCGGAACCACCCCCTACACCACAAACACCAATCAGGGGTGAGGGAGGGGTTATGTGAGGGTCCAGTGCAGAGTGAGATGCAGCTACTCCGTTGATGACCACTGACAATTTCACTAAGAACCCAGCAGTATAGTACAGAAACCCAGAAAAAAATATAATTTACAAAGAAGCTCCAGCATATGTCCCCATAAAAGTGCCACTGAAGAGATTCAAAATGCTCTTAAGGATTGTTTTCTTCTAAAAACTGGAAAGCCTAAGTGAGGATTTTTGCTATATCAATACATGTGTGAACACCATTGGAATCTCCTACACTCCTAAATGTGGGCAAAGAAACAATTCCAAAATCCCCACTGTAAAACAAACTTCAATGATGTAAATAAGGACTTTTCCACGTTTTTTTCTCTGCTGTGATTTTTCACTCCATTAAAATCTGAACAGAATACCAAAAACCTTTATCCGGGTTTTACCTTGTACTTGTCTACCTCCTTCTGCAGTTTGACAGTCATGGTGGTGTGCTCGTCCAGTTTTCTGAGCCTGTCGTGCCAGGTGAAGAGAAACTCTTCGAAAACGTAGGTTTTGCTCCTGGGAAGGACAGGTGGAGGTCATCGCAAGTCATAACAGAGACAGAGCACATTGTTTAAGAAGAGTAAGGCAGTCCTTCTGTACCTGAATGTTATCCAGTCTTCCTTCGCCTTGTCCTGAAAGCCCTCCTGGAATTCCTCATACATCGACCACATCTCAGAGAGTTCCTCCATGTCTTTGATGGTTTCCAGGGCGAGGGAGAAGTCGGGCGGGGCCAGGTCAAAGTGGCGGCAATCCTCACTGTGAAAGGAACGGGACCAGGGTTTGGTTAACCTCTGTCTCTGTCTGACCAGAAATGCCACCATCAAATTTAGAGTTAGAGTTATTTTGCAACAGCAAGAGGTAAATTCACAAAGTATGAGAAAAAAAGCAACACTGAGCGCGACACGCACATGAGCTTCTTGCGTGTGCTCTCCAGCTCGTCAAACTCGGCCTTCTTCTCTTTAATGGTCTGAACACATTTCTGAAGGGCCTCCCGGTCACCGGACTCGATGACATCACTGCTGGGCTTCAGCTGGTCCCAGCGAGCGCGAAACTTCTCCAGCTCCTGTAGGTACGCCTGGATCTGGGTTTCCGCATTGGACCTCATCACCTCCACCTGGGAACCATGGACACGCACAAGTCGCAAGTTAAGAGTTCAAACCCTCAGGATGAGTTATCGCCATTTTAAGTGTACAGGTTTAAATGTAGGAGAGTGATAATCCTGATGGAGACATGAGGGCCGGGTGACTGTGGCAGGCCCAGCCCTTACTGTGGGTGCGAGGCGCGTACCTGCTCTTTGATCATCAGCTGGTGGCTCTCCATCATCAGCTCAAACTTGTCCCACTTGGCTCTCAGGGAGCTGATGGAGTCCAGGCCCCCGCCCGCCACCGTGCGCAGCAATCTGTTTTTATCCTCCGCTTCCTGGAACAGGGGCAAGACCTGCAGGCACAGGCCAGCAATGGGGTAATTAAAGATCATCTATAGCAACAGGATATCACACTCTACATAATTTAGACTGAAAGTTGGGCAGTGTTGGCACCTTATTGGTATGGTGCGACACTACGCCCCAATGTGACAGCTCCATGCGTATTCAGCTGGGATGATAAGCACTATCTGGACCCTCGGCTCTCGTTCTGGCTATACTATTTGTAAACTAGCAAGGAAATTAAATTAGCCCTTAATTTTATTTCTAAATCCTTATTCTTGCCCCTGCGAGAATGTAATTCCTGAATTCCTAAAACTCTCACCCCACTCAGCTGGTCCTGTCAATTGAAAATAAGGGAGGAAATACTTCTTCTGACCGCCGTTTATGTAACTGAACATCCTGTCGCCAAAACACCTTCATTTGCTCACAACTAACCAGGGGCCAGAACTTATGAGATGGAAGGGAAGCAACAGGGAAGGAAAGCAGCATAAGTAGTTCATCTGGTGATTTAAAGTCTGTAACATGAACCCTAACTCTATAACTCTGACTGTGCAGCCGTTTATGTTCAAGGCAATTCGAAAATCCATTTAGAACTGAGAAGTTCCATTTTCTTTAATATAGGAATTTTAATCCAGTTGTAAAGTAAAATGTTTATAAATGCATTTGAGCCACGCAATGTCCACAAAGCACTGTGCAGAACCCATTTCAGAAAATTGACATGTATTTCACGCTCGGCCCTCTTAACAGGACAAATCTTAACACGGCCCATTTTCTTTCTCCCGTTGTGAGCAGCATGTGGGGAAAGCCTTTAGGCCAATGCGACCGCCGCTGTTCCTCCCGTAACTAAAAGCCTCCACTCGCATCGCATATCCAGCACAAGTTTGGACAATGAAGCACCTTCGGTCATGCTAATGTTATTTCCAGCTGTTTCACAGCTGCAAACGTTACAGTATAATTTGCATATCACTTCAAAAGACAGGTGCTGTGAACAGAAAAGCCTACGAGGGCGAGTGTTTACGTTGGGCTTCCTCTCTTGCAGTTCCCCGTGCTTGATGTTGGCCTCGCCTATTTCATCGATGCTCTCAGGCCGGGTCGATAAGGTTTCCATGGCTCCAGTGACAAAGGTGTCAATGTCCTGCGTGTGTGCTGAAGAGGCAAGACAGCAACCATTAGAATGTGTGTGCGAGAAAGAGCGCAGGGGGAACGGCCTATGCATTCTTCACCAAAATCCTAAAGGCAAAACTGTAGCTTCAATCTCTGAAGAACCACGCAAACAGCAATCATAATACAATCATGGCACTTCACTTCTTAATATGTTTCTTTAATCACAGAAGTGGGCTTAAATCCACGGCTCTGCATTAGAGCTATGTGACAAAATGACCTACCCTGGATAGATTTCCTCAAAGACAGGAGAAGGGCATCAAACAGCCTCTGGATCAAATCATCGACCACTGCCTTCACAGGGTCACAGTTGACAGTTATGCAGTCCACCTTCTCAGTGCTGCGAAGCAGACAGACATGTTAGGAAACTTAAAACTGCTCTGTTGAAGAAGTGGGCAGGTTCACCTCAAGTAGGGTTGCCAAAGGCAGAACACAATTATTTGAAGGCAAGATGCTGACGTGGAATGGTGCAATGACATAACAAGGGGGGGCAGCATTCTTTAGAGGACGGCCCTGTTTGCTGTGGTATAACTCATTCCCTCTGCTAACTCAATGAGGACCAGGGGGAATGTGTGAGGACCATTTCTAACTTTAGTCTGTTTCAGGGGAGCATTCAAAAAATGCTTGAGGCCATCAAATTAAAATAAAAGGAGATGCAATCTTGCTCATAAACAACCCTTCACGGTATACAGGGTCTCATGATAATGCAATTTCTCATTTCCCCTCATTTAGAGCCCATTCTGCCTATTTTCCAGCCAATTAAGGGAAAAGTGGTGTATTCACACTGGGCCTACGTTGTCAACCCCTGGGAAATCTAGGAGGCGAAACTCATCTGCATGCAGTTGAGGAGTGGAGGTTCTTTTTTTCCCACATTTTGTAAATCAAGTTTTGCAGTGTAATTAGGCATTTTGGACGTGACATGGCGCACATCTGTTCCGATACCTGGGTAAGCGTTCCGACTCCTTCCCCCTGACTTTCAGGGCCTTGAAGTTCCTCTCCCAGTCCTGCACTGTGTGGACATGCCTCTCAACAAGAGCTTCGAGATCCACCTGACCCAGCACCACCCACTCCTACAGGGCAAATCAAGATCATCGCTTTCACCAATCAGAGCATCTACACCACTTCAACTCACAAAGCGAACATTCAACACTCACTACTGCTTATTCTTACTAATTTTTATTCTAATCTAAGGACAAGTTCCACTTCCCTGCTTCTTCTACACTATATTTTTCATTCATTTCAATGGCTCCCAAACTTGGGAAATATTCATTATGTTTAGGGTTAAAAGTTCAGGACAGACAGATGTGGCTAAACGGGATACTTCCCAGTGTGCCACTTCGTAGTTTGCCAAACTGAGGGGTCACAAATAAATGGCCACTGCCTCAGCCATAACTGTCCAATGGCACCAATAATTAGATCTACTATAGTGGTGAGTAAGCTAAGCTACATTACCACTAAAGTCATCACGTGCACCTCATAATTAAAACCAAAGGACTACACGCATGTCTACATTTCCACCGAAGGACTGTATGGATCTGTACACTACCACCAAAGGCTTTGTGCAGATCTCTACACTACCACCAAAGGGCTTTATGTGGTTCTCTACATGATGACAAAATGCCCTCCTGCGGCCCAATTATAAATGGAAATGTAGCATTCTGGAAAGCTCCTCACTGGCGGATACGCTATGTGCCATGCTGCCAGTTTCAGTGTAGAATGTGCGGTCTAACAGCAGCGTGTACAACAACCCAAACAGAAAGAGGAAAAACCTTGAGGCCAGACGGGGGATTCCCCTGAGCCAAAAAAAAGCTGCGAAAAACAAAAAGCACACATATGCCAGAGTGAAAAAAAAACTTTCTATTTTCAGTTTTCTAATGACCTGGGTCACTCTTAACAGCACAACACCAGCAGAATTAGAGCCTGATTAAATGCCCCGGTGGGGAATCCAGCACACCTTGAACTTGTCCTGCACAAGCAAGAGCCGGCTAAAGAGGTCTTCTGCCTTGCTGAAAATGGTGACGAAGCCGCTCGCGTTCCTGTCAATCATCACGGGGAAGATGGGCTCCTCCCCTGGCTCACCGACTCCTTTGAACTGGTTGGGGATGGAGATGAAGCGCTTCATCTCTCTGAAGTACTTGGCTCTCACTTCCTCAAACGGGGGCCTGAACTGGAGCCTGCCCTGCCTGGGACACAGACAGTATGCTGAAACTCTCCTGACGTCACTGAACATAGGCCACAAGTGCACACAGCAAGAACCTCTGCCACCCATAAACGTCTCAACACATCAAAAACACAGCAACTTATTCCTTGCCCTGCAGACCATCATTACAAAAGATGTGAACCAAATATTTATATTTATATAAATTATCTAACAATTATTATTATGATTTTTATTTATTTTATATACACAACCGACAGATCAAAATTTCAGATCCTCAACCAGTGACAGAAGTGACGAACTGCAGAACAAATAATTGACTGTGGGGTTTTTTTTTCTCTACTTATCTGCCATTGATAATATTATCACCATTATTTACTCAACAGACACCCTTCCTGGGTGACTGACATAGCAGACATAGCTTTCATTGTGTAATTCATTCACATAGCATACGCAAACACACTGTCTGGTTGCTTGTTCAGGACTATAAAAGCCTGAGGCACCTGCAACCATGTCATGTTAAACTCAGTTCCTCATTTACTATGACGTACGACTAACCACTGAATACGGACAAATTCTTCGGGAACAATTTTTTTTTCTGGTCTATGTACAAGCCTGTCCTTCTGGCTTTGGAACAGGACACTAGTGTTGTGGAGTTAAAGGTGTGAGCTTGACGAGTCTACAAAAGAGCAGCTCACTTGAAAGTCAGGTCCACGTTGATTTCCGGAAGGTTCTTGTTGAGGGCTTCCAGTCCGACTTGGTACTGGTGCTCCAGGGCTTTGTACAGCTGATGGTTCCAGTGCTGGCGCCAGGCCCGCATGTCTCCCGACCGGAAACCCTGAGTAGACACCGCGTTACCGCCAAGGTCAAGGTCATCCAGGGCTACCATGACCGTCACCCCACTCACAGGCAACTTCTTTCACCAATCAAGGAACACATTCACAGGGTGTGTGCCCTGGTCACTACAACAAACTGCTAATCTAAATCATCTGAAGTAACATGGACAGAGTCCATTATCCATTTTTCACCTGATCCAACATAAGTCTTTAAGACATGTTACTGTAGACCTGTCTGCCTCCAACTACCCCATCCACAACTGGCACTCCTTCAACCTCTTCATAATTCTATCCCAAGACCCTCCTCGCCTGTTCCATACTATTAGTGTTACCTGTGACTCTAGCGCAGCAAATCCCGTTCGCAGATCCTGTAACCCGTCCTTCCATCGCTGCTGGTGACGCAGGAGGTCAACGTTCATTAGAGTCACCACCTGTGAAGACCCAGCAGCATGACGGCAGTTTTAAGGCTGGGAGAACAGCTATATGTTGCGGTTCCATATCACATCATCGCTAAGACCTCCCATCGAGTGCCTACAAATATGTGAACGAGCATGCCGTCCAAGACCTCACAGCATTTCATTAAACTGCTAAGTGCGCTACAGATTCAGTCAAGACCTGAAGACCCTGTTGGTCTGACTGGCATCTTTAAACTTCGAGCAATTGAGAAAAAAAGGATTTCTGTCCTTTCCTGCCCTTGTTTCTGGCTAATTAAGAGCCCGGGTGTGACAACCCCCAGACACCCTTCAGCCTTCTGGCCTAGCGACCGCAGAGCCAGCACACAGTCGATCCAATCAGCCGTGACATTTTCAGGACACCAGCCCTCCAGGAAAGGAAGTGCAACTGGTCTGGTCAGGATGTGTACCTTCTCGGTGAAGTCCGTGTGCCACTTCCTCAACTTCCTGTTTTGGGTGGACAGGTTCTCTGCAGAGGACTGCAGCTTGCCGATGTACACCTCCAGCTCTTTGGGATTGTCCCAGGTGATCTGCAGCTTGCCCCCTGACTCCCGGGATTGGGACCGTGGGCTCTGCTTTTGGTGGCCAAAGTAAAACCACAGGTGTGCATTTGTGATGAGAAAAACAGAAATATAACCATGAAACTATACACCTTAAGTAGGGCCTACAGTTTTCTTGACCAGAGCTTGCAACCGGTAAGTCCATCCATCCACTCATTTTCTATCCCGCTTATTCCTGATCAGGGTTGCGGAGGGTGAGGGGAAGCTGAAGCCTATCCCTGTGAGAACTGGGCAAGAGGTAGGAATACACCCAGTATAGGTCGCCAATCCATCACAGGGCACACACAACAATCTCTTGCACACTCATACCTATGGGCAATTTAGAATGTCTAATTAGCCTAACCTGCATGTCTTTGGACTGTGGGAGGAAATCAGAGTACCTGGAGGAAACCCACACAGACACAGGGAGAACATACAAACGTGTGTGCTGCCCCAACATGTCTTTTGAAGTAAATAACCTTACCCTATAGCTGGTTTCTTTACACAATTAAGCAATGATTGATTATTAAAAGACAGACCAATCATAATTATTTTGTGCAATCCAGCAAATGATTGATAGTGCACACTCGGATTTAATTATTCAAACAGCAAGCTCTCATAAAAAAATGGCACACTATTACAGTAGCTCAGAACAGATGGTGCATATATAATGCATAGATCATACATTATATATGCACTGGACTTCTTTTGAACAGGATGTAATGAAAAACATAAATATTCACTGCAATAATAAATACCTTTATCACTTGTTCAAACGCCAAGGCGTAGTTCAGCATCATGGGCCTCTGGGAAGGAATCATCTGTTGATCTATGGTGTTGTAAAAATGAGCCACCTGCCAAAAAATACAGCATTTACACAATGGCAACACTGGCCGTGCTACGAGTCAGCAAAGGTCAAATCGTTTCTGTGTTTGAGAACTCCGGTTATGATGGGCACGCACCTGTTTGAGGATGATGGCCTGTCTGTAGAACTTGTCTGCCGTGTTGGCGGCCTGCTGGATTTTGGCGGGAATGGCGAACCCCAAGGCCGAGAGCTGGCGGACCTCTCTCAGCAGGGTCACCAGCCGGTCCGAGTACTGGATCTTCAGCTTCCCGTCCACGTGGTCCAGCTCCATCACACGGCTGCTGGCCTGCAGGCTGGAGGGGTGCCCAATCTCATCAAACCAAAATATTTGCTTTGTTCAAACATTACTTCAGACTTCAGTATTTACATAATATTACACTACCAGTATGTTACCTCTAGTAATATACTGCATGGCGCACATAACAAAAT
The DNA here is from genome assembly GCF_013347855.1 of Anguilla anguilla. NCBI lineage: Eukaryota > Metazoa > Chordata > Actinopteri > Anguilliformes > Anguillidae > Anguilla > Anguilla anguilla. The sequence goes on from NC_049212.1 coordinate 22,158,296, forward strand.
ACTGAGTGCTTGTGTAGGGCTCGGTGGAAACCTAAAGGGCATTCTGTTACATATTTTGACAGATTTATCGCTTGATCTGCTGACTGACTCATTGATTGATGGGTCAATAGAGAGCACAGTGAACAACAACAGAATTATCTGATCACCTGATTCCAGACTTTGGATCGGAGAGCCCTGATTGGATGTCTCGTGACCAGTCGTCAAACTGGTCCTGCTCATAAGCCCGGAGCTGCTCCTGCAGGTCGTCGGAGAACCTTACAAATGGACGGTACCCAGAGAGGTCCGACAGAAGGGCTGCTGCCATTTTGATGGAATCCTCCACCTACGGCACGTGGGCAGGTCCATTTCGTTTGTAAATGAGACGCAGAACAAGGTGCAGACCAAAAGTGGACAAACATTCCAGAAGCACAACACTCTCTTTGCTTCTTCATTTATTAAACAATATTTTATTCACTTTCTGAGGTTTTAATATTATTCCAGTTTTAATGCATGTTCAGTCTGCCAAGACAGTTTTTGGGCGTGACGTTTCAGGTATTTACAACAGTTTCTGCTTTACAGTGACAGGTATATAGGGATATTGGTCTAAAGCAGGAAAATACAGTAAGTAACTCCAAACTTCGCACAGCAATGTTATGTTTCCAGAGATTGTACATGTATACTAGCTGATTATTCTTCAAAAAATTATAGGCCTTGTGGTAGGGTGGGCGTGGTTTTGCGTTGGCTGCAGAGAGAGAGTGGGCAGGGCGGCTCTCGGAACTCTGCGCCACAGCTGTTGGCGATTATTAATCAGCACTGATGGTTAATTGTTTGATTAATGAACAATGTGCTGATTACCTCGACAGTGAGCCTGGACGCTTAAAAAGCCGGTCTACACAGACGGAACGGGGGACTGGAGACGGATGAAGGGCTGACGGACGGTCAGCCGGGAAATTGTGTGTGTGTATAAAAAAGTGTAACAAAAAGCCGCGTGACGGCAGTAAAAATAAAAGACGCATTCGCGTCCAAAAATAAACTCTCGTCTCTCTTCCTGCCGTCCTCCCCGTACGGGCCACCACTGTAGCAAACTGCGTGCCACCGCTCGTGTCAGAGATGAGAGAGACGAGAGTTCATTTTTGGACGCGAATGCGTCTTTTATTTTTACTGCCGTCACGCGGCTTTTTGTTACACTTTTTTATACACATTCTTTTAAAAACACAACAAAAACTGAAATTATATAAAAGACCCCAGAAATGTAAACTATACATTTAAGGAGCAAAGAGAGTGTACATCCTTGTTGAATGAGGGTCCATTTAGTTAAAAAACAAAGCACAAGTAACAAAGAGGAGAGATGTATTTCCCTCCTTATGGCTAGCACTATATTCACACAAAACAACTTTGCTTAGTAGCCATACAGCCACCCTAGAATCAGTGACTCAGAAGCCCCTTTCACAGCAGACAACATCAAATCAATCGGCCATTCGATGTGGTTGAAAAGGCTCTACCGACTTGACCAACTTTATACTGATGTCCTTAAGAAGCCTGAAAATTGCTGGTGTGGTGCAAATCATACTCTACTACACTCGACTACAAGGTTATCTTGTTCACTGTATACATGCTTGTGTACAGACAGTAAAAACACTCGAAAACCTGTTGACGTTGCCATAATTGGTTTTCTATAAACACTTGTGAACATAATGGTCTTTAAAATGGTTTCAGGCTCCTCAGACTTGCATTTCCTACAAAGAGCGAAGTCAAATTCAGCTTTGGAATCCGCATATTTAATCACGATAATTCATCCGTCAGAGGGTGACTCAATGTTTTGACCCAATGACTTGGGCTGGCCCTCTTTCTCAGTAAAAGGAAGCGGGCTTTAACAGTGGAGTATGGCACTAGGGAAATGCTGAAACCACAGGAACAACCGCAAAAGGCACTAAAGGGCAAAGAGGATGAACGCAGGATGAACCAAATGACCAAATGAGCTTCTACTACAACAGCAGCATTAGTGATGGTTATTACCCCAGAGTTTTTATTTAGAATCAATTTAATTCACCTCACGGGATTAAATTCACCTCATTCATCAATGAAGTCACTTTTCTAGAAGGTATTTAAGACATGACTGCCTGGAGAGAGGCGCATGTGTACCTTCAGGGCCAGCTGTCGCACCCAAACAATGTTGTTGACGACCTCAGGGAGGTTCCTGCCAGCAAGGGGACCCGACTTTTCTCCCGGGATGCCATGACAACGGCTCTCAAAGTCTGTGCGGAGTCCTGGGAAGACACGGAAATTAAAGTTGTAAACACATACAGATACACACCTCACTGTGCTAATGCCATTTATGTTAGATGATTCCAAGAGGAAACTCCACTGGAAAAAGCATAAACCCAAAATTTAGAGAACAGTAAATCAAGAATCTCTCATTTGGTTTAGGTTTCAACACTGGCTTTTTTGTTATACGCTTTTAAAAAGGTAATGCCCTTCAATGGACTGCTTTTTTATATAGCGCTTTTATCCAAAGCGCTTTATAATTGATGCCTCTCATTCGCCAGAGCAGTAGGGGTTAGGTGTCTTGCTCAGGGACACTTCAACATGCCCAGGGCGGGGTTTGAACCGCAACCCTCCGACTGCCAGACAATCGGTCTTACCTCCGGAGCCATGTCGCCCCTTCATTTACCAATGTAACAGAGAAGTGCACTATGTGATTGCTTTCTCCTCCAAAGTCTCCCTTTCATGGAGGGGCACTTTTCAAAATTAAATCAGGATACCAAGAACTGCTGCTTCAAAACAGGAGACTTTGGGGCCAGAGAGCCAGCAGTATAAAAGGGCTTTGCTCCATTGTGATAATAAGCAAAGGCCTCAGCCTTTTTAATGCAAATAAAAATGTAAGTGGGGTCTGCCGGGTGATTTGTCCTGCTAAGGCATGCTTGACAACGGAGGTTTTTATGAGCATTGCAGCTTTAGCATGATTGGGAGTTCCAAATTTGGAGAGAAAGGGGGAAAAGATTTTTTTTTTAAATAAGCAATTTCGAAACAGGAACCAGTTTCAAGATATTCTTAATTTACCATTCTACGCATTTTTAGTTCATGTTTTTCCAGTGGAGGTTCCATTGAAATTCCCTTAATCGGACTGATACAAGCAAATAAGACACCCTTGATATAGTCCAGAAGCTTAGCCAGTAATGTCTCCCTTTCTGGAAGCAGATCCTTGCTAACGCTGGGCCGCTTGATTAGTTCCTTATACTTCTGAAACACTTGAAGAAGCTGAAAGAAGAAAATATTACATTTTCAGTTCAAGGACATACATCATAAAATGTGAATGATACCATATATGCGTTTATAAAATGACATTCTGATAAGATATCTTAGAATCCAGGAAACTTGATGGTGTCTTTGTAGCAACAAACTGAAATCTCACAATACAAAGTATGTCTTATCCAAGCTTATCGTTAGCGCCAGAATGCGAAATGCCTTCACGCAGGCAATATTAAATCATCAAACAGCCAGCATGGTATGCTGGCCATGTTAAATATTGGGCAAAAATGTGCTCTGCAAGACAATTCTAGAGACAGTAGACCCTCTGCTTAAACTAAACCAGAACATTTTAGAGAATCTAGTCTAGCCATGCACTGTCAGAATATGGGTAGAAAGCATGTTGGTAAATGGTAAATGCACTGCATTTATATAGCGCTTTTATCCAAAGCGCTTTACAATTGATGCCTCTCATTCGCCAGAGCAGTTAGGGTTAGGTGTCTTGCTCAAGGACACTTCGACATGCCCAGGGCGGGGTTTGAACCGGCAACCCTCCGACTGCTAGACAATCGGTCTTACCTCCTGAGCTATGTTAATGATGTCATAGTTCCTGCACCTGGAGATACTGTTTCCAGGCTATGTGAACACACCGCATAAGTACCTGCTGGGGGTTGTCCTGGACATCTCCAATGCTAACTTTTAGCTTGCCTGCAGCCTCCTGCTCAGCAGGCGAGACGGCCCTCTCAAACTGTGACACGGCTGCCTTCCAAAGAGGCTGAAACATCAGAATTGGCATATGACAACCTGAACACGCAAGCACAGGCCTTTTCATTCCATAATCAACAAATCCCTGACACAGCTTTTGCTGTGATCCTGACCTTTATGCTAAAAAGAGGAAGTTTTCTGAAAAACCGCGGGTTTTCTGTCAGACTTCAGACTACACAGTACTTAATCAGAAAGATATACAGACGGTTTAAAGGTCAAGAACGAGCACTGGCTTTAACCACTGAACACACGGGACGTGTCCGACCTCGGTGTAGGGGTTGTAGTGCAGCGCGTTCAGACCGGCGAAAGGTTCGAACACGTGTGCTGGAGAGAGTGCCTGCCCTTTCCCGGCTGGGAGAAGCCGCAGCAGTTTCTCATGAACCGTGCGAATCATCACCACCTGCATGAGAAGTTAACACCACCCAATTAACACCCAGTAAAGCAAACACCAATTTATTCAATTTATTCAGAATGGAATTGTGGGATACGCAGGTTATGGCACAAACCTCCTCGAGCCTTTGGGAAAGGTTCTGCAGAAGCTGTGGCTGATACTTATCACCCTTCCATGGGTGAGGGGCGTAGCGCTTCCACAGCTGCCCCGTCAGGTGATCACAGGCTCCCACCCACTGCTCACAGACAGCCACGCCCGACCGCAGGCTCTCCTTGACTGTGAGGAAGGGGTCCTCCCACAGCTTCAAGGAACTCAGCTTCTTCTGCACATACCGGCCCAGAGCTCCACCTGCAATGCACAACCCCACTCACACTCCCGAAAGGGCCACTTCCCAGAACCCCCACAGGGGCAGGATGGGTGTAGATCATCCCAACCCTAAAATTGCTGCACATTGGACCAAATCCTCTCCACTGAAACTAACCACTAAGAATTTTCCACGGTGATTCTTTTTCAGGGCGTTAGCCATAGACTGCAAAAGAACTGGTGCCCAATCATGGTTATTTGTGACAAACGCATCTAGCTCCTCCCAAAGACGAGTCTAGATCCTCCCAAACACTTAGCTGTGACCAATGACAGACGACTCTCGTACCTATGACATCCATCAGGCGCTGCATGCGGACTTCAGGGTATGGCTCGTGGTCATTCTGCCTCCACACGTCGTCCACCGTGTCTCTGGTGCTGTCCACAAGCTCCACGGCATCGGCTAACGCCACGCTGTCCAGGTTGTTATAGTCCTGTGAAGATGCGGGCAGAATTATGAATGTACAAGCAGATCCGAATGGAAAAGCGCAAAGAACAAACTGAGGGTGAACTGGTACCTTCTCAATATGTTGAAACAACTCAGAGAAATGGGCTGCTCTTTCTTTAGTGCTGGTCTTCCCGCCCACCTGTGAGAGGTCTGCCCAGTACTGAAACTCATCATTAGGAGTCAGAATACCTACAGGGAAAAGTCATTCAAAGACATTCTGCAATGGGCACACTAGATACACAAAAACAGTGGATATTCAGCCATGAAAAGTGTGTGCTTGCAGTAAATTGAATTCCACATTACTGAAATACAGCATCAAATATGGTATTCTCTTACAGTGTAACAAAGTACATTTTTTGTAAATTATAAAATGGAAATGAATATTATGCCACATAATATGTATTTTTTCTGCACTCTGCCACTATAATGAAGAATTAGATCCAAACTGACACATTCCCCTCCTGTCGGAAGAGTCGTAGCGCAGTACTACTTCAGCAAACACCCCATGAATCTCTTTCTGAAGACATAATACTTCAAAATCAAGTGTTCGGGCCTAATGGTGAATGCACAGAATCCAAAAAACATACTTGCTTTCTGTGGTGTTAGACAATGCCCATGAAGTAGTAAGATTGCCAAACCTCGGAACTCTTAACCGAAAAGTCTGTTACTGCGGCTCCTACCCAAGACATCGTCGCCTTTGAAGCTTCTCTTTCCGGTGTCTTCCGAGTCTGACCGCCTAACCACCAAACCCAGACCCACTTCCAGGTCACTCAATAAGCTCTGCAGTTTGGGGTCAATAATCTTACTCCATTTTTCATCCTTACAAAAAAATAAGAAAAAAGCCGATTAATTTGATTTAAAGAAATAGTTTACTTTCTGTGTTTATTAATATTATTGCAGTTTTAGTCTAAATATCATAGTATAATATTTAAAAATAAAAACAGGAAACTATCCCTTTACAGGAAGACATTGATCCAAGACATGCTCTGAGCGCAATCTTCAGAAGTTATGATCTGGTTTCTGTAAACCAGGATTCGGTAATCTATTGAATCACTGAATGCACTCATCTCCCACTGAAGATAAGTGAGCCGCAGTTACCTTCAGCAGTACGGGAGCAAACACTTGTCGCACAGCCTGATAGAGAGTGTTTATGGGGGACTCCAACATAGAAGAGACCAGTACATTGCTGTGGAGGTTGTCTTCTGTGATGACAGTGGGCCGCAGTTTGAAAAATACCAGCACTTTGTCTTTGCCGTCCGCTGAATCAATCTAACAACAAACGATATACTTCAAACAATATACTTCAGCACAGCCACCAACGTTTAGTACCTTCAGGCACTTCATTTTCATTTGCATACATCAGTGAGTGAGACACAGAAACATAATGACAGTTAAAGTTACAGTGCACGCATCAACAGAAAATACTGTGTTTGCTTGCCAGCTAGGTGGGAAAAGTCTTGCCTTGTTTGACATACGCAGCTCGCTTCCAGGCTTGTATACTGAAAGCACGTACTCATTGCCATCATCTAAAAAGTTATTAAGTTCTCTACAGTCCGTTAAGGAAGAGATAAGTGGGTCTGATGAAGTCTTCAGGCCAAAATAGTTCCCCGTTGTTGTAAGGATGAAGTTCTTGCGTGCGTCTTCCAAGTCATAGTGAGGCATCTTTCCCTTCTCATGTTCCCACAAAATAACAAACAAGTAACAAACACGTTAGATTTTCAATGAAAATGTATGATACTTGTGGCTAGCTTGCCACATAGCTAACTTGCTAACACAATTAAGTAAGTTAGTTGGAATGAGTAACTAACAATTAGTTTCTGGCTAGTTTACACAGTTTGCAGGCGAATGCTCTTCCCATGCTTAACTAGCTAAATATCTAATCTGTTCGTTCAAAGAAGAGTCGTACAATTCCAATATGTAGCCAACTGCTAATCGCAGTGGTGTCAAACTCGTGCCATGGAGGGCCGTGTGTATGCAGGTTTTCATTCCAGCCTCAGATCTTGATTATATAATTAGTTAAATTATTTGCTGAATTAGGGATGCAGGTTTGTGCACAATGGTGACCCGACGTCTATGGTGACCCGCATTGTCTAAATAAAAATTTTCTTATATTCTGTGCTTCAATGCAGTTAAACGCATATGGCTGAATGAGTAATTGGACTCAATTAAGGCAGCATTAATTGGTTGGAATGAAAACCTGCATACACACGGCCCTCCATGGCACGAGTTTGACACCACTGAGCTAGAGGAACGTTATATATACGGTGCGCTGTAACTATGATTACGTTACTAGCTAGCCATAACCGGCAGGTTCTAACGTTAGTTCAGTAGATTGTTAGTCTAGCTAACGACGTACAAATGTTGTCTAGATAGCTAACTCGCCAGCCAGTCACTGGCAGTTGTAGTAACGTTATCCGAGACCTGGTTTGCGCTCGTTAGCTAGGCTAAGTCAACAGCAGAGATAAACAGCCTGACAGCACTACGTATCGATAGGTAGCCAGCTGCAATTCAATCTAGGAAAATGACCACAAAGCCGTCTGCTAGCTAATGCAATATAACGGAAACACGCATGCAGTCAGTCAGCTAACTTAGCTAGATTGTTGCTAGTTAGATACTTAGCTTGTTAAGCTTATTCGTGTAGATAGCCAAGTCAAAGAAATAAACAGCTAGTTTGTTAGCTAACATTAATCGTGTTTTATATATGACAAATATTAGTCTAGCTAGACTAATTCACTTGCGAATTAGCTAGCTAGCTAGCTAACGAATAATGGTACGCCAAGCCTCTTACCGTGCATGGAGGGCAACACAAGAGAAAGACACTAAAACAAGTCTCTTGTTAATTAGGTTGCTAGTTTGCATGCAAGAGAACATACATAAGTAATGTTAGAAAAACCTGCAACGAGATAACGTAAATACACCGTGGCTTGCTAAATGACAACAAGACCGCTACATGTTTGTGCGTTATAGGAGCGGGGAAGCTGACGTTGTTGCACTGGCAACGTCTCTCACGACAGTGATATTCACAATTGTTTCTAGTGGGCTTTATCTGCGTAGTTTTCCTAAGACTCAGTATACGTAGGCAAGTCCGAGTTGAACACCGCACCATATGTAAATTGTGTTTTTCAATGAAAACGGAAACATAAAAAGTTATAATGAAGTTGTTTACGTTTTAATTTATTGTTTAACATGTTGATGTTTATATGCAAACACGTGTAATACAGTAACCCAGAGAAATCTCACGTTCATTGACAGTGTAAATTTAGCCTGTAGATGAGTTTCTCGCCTGGCCAAATTTTGTGGATTACAGACGAGCTAACATTCATTTGTAACATCAACACAGATTCTTTGTTTCAGATGTAGTCAGCGAGGAAATTCCCTAGAACTTTTCTTAGCTATGGACTTATCTATTTCTTTATTTTTTTTTAAAACATATTTTATTATCGTAATGCCTTTCATTATTCTTGATGGATTCAATAGCCTGAAATTACACATCAAGCTTTTTTCCTGTTCCCTCTTTTCACCTGTAGTCTATCCAATGAGGTTTCCACTAAAAAGGAAGTAGGGCTACTACTTACGCGAATTCTAATTATTTGACATTTCACTGACATTTAGGATAGCGGTTAAATTGGGGGATGTCCTCAGAGTGAAACAAAAGTAAGATGAAAACGTAATACGTTTTTCAGAGGTTAATCTCTGGACAAAATGTTATACATTGTATGACAATGAAATGTAGTTGGATTGAGACATTTTTGTTTGACTGTAGACTAACTACCATTGACATAGTTTAGTAGAATCATTTGGATTTTTTTTTCCTGTTATTGTGTTAGTGTTCTTTTTTTTAGCTTACATAGTTTTGTTTCTGAAGAATGCGCTCTGTGGCAATAGTTTTGGCTGTGGAAATATGTTAGATGCTGCTTGTGCGCAGAGGCGTCACTAGGGGGGTGCGGACCGCACCGGGTGATACCATCAGAGGGGGGTGACACCGAAATGACTGGCAATACATTTTTGGCAGATGCTATTAACACCCAGGTGTCAGTAGCCAACAATGCTATTTGCACCCGGGGTGGAATATAGCCCATGGCTATTTACACCCGGGTGTATATAGCATGGCAGAGACAAGCACCCAGGTGTCCGTAGCCAACAATGCTATTTGCACCCGGGCACACATCTATACTATGTGTGTATATGCACTGTATGTATATTTTAGAAACAGCATCAGCTGCACCGCGTAAAGGACAAAGGTGAGGGGGTGTTTCCATGAGGCCGGACCAAGTCTGACGGTCTCTGCCACCCAGTAGCGGGCATCAGGCACCGCCACATGGATTCACATTAACTCCGATCCCGAGTCGTAGCGTGCTATGCTTCAGAACCGGGACTTACAAACTTGTTAACATAACCTGTAAGTGGCCTAACCCTAACCCTAACAGCTACTTTCTCTGATGCGGTTTACTGCCGGTTGATTTAATTAGCAGTATTAATGTGAAGAGAAGCGCTTTGTCGTTTGAATGCATAACACGCAATTCCTTGCGCCCACACCCGCCAGCACCCCACCCCCCGACAACATTGGGTGACATTAACGGTCGACCGCAACGGGTGTCACCAACCCTGCTTGTGCGTTGTTTTTGTGCTGTTTAAAATCGCTTTTTAGCCACCCTACAGAATTATTTCTTGCTGCTAAACTGGCTTTGCTTCCTGTTTTCAGCCTCATCCTGTATGAAATCAATCGTCACATTTATTTAAGGGAATTCCCCTTAAAATCACCACATAGAAATGGGTGTGCTTTTAAAAAATAAGTGCATACCTTTTAGATCCGAAAAGCTTGTAACTTTTTTGTGGAATTCCCTTTTTAACTCATTCAGCTGAGCTTTGAATACATTTTATAAGCATACTATGTTATACCATCCTATAGATCTAATATCCATGACTTGCATGCTGTTCTTGCACACTTATTTTATCATGTAGGCAATGAAACACTCATACACACATGCATGTGCATGTGCTGCCTTGGCAGCTGAAGGAAGAAGCCTTAGAAAATATGTCTTCCCGCTAACAAAAAGCAGTGACGACAGAAAGCCCTTGAAATTCAAAGCAGGCCTTTCTACATTTCACTGTTTCAACATAAATTAGGATTTCTTGCCCTCAGACCCACTGCTATACAAAATTTAGGACCAGTTAAACAGTTTCCTTACTTCCTAATTCCAGCTGAAGGTGCTGCTATATCAGTGTACAGTGTACAGTGTACATACAGGGCTCAAAATGTATGTTGTGTCTGAATTCATTCGTCACACCAATGCAACGTAAGTCGATAGGGTTTTGGACCACTACATGTGGTCAGTACAGTCTATACACTCTGGGGCATACAGTATCTTGAGCACAGAGCATCTGGAGTTCTGCCGTAGGAATACAGCAGCATTTGTCCACAAGTCAGTTAACTTTTGATTTGTTGATAGAAGTTATAGATGTGGAAAATCATGTTATTCTCTAGCCTCCTCATTCACCAGATCTGATCACAATCAACCTTTAATTGGCAGCTCTGGAATGACACCTGAGGGTTTTCTTTACCGGCTTTCTGCTAAATGCTGGAATGATTGGGTTCAAATCTAGTGACTGTGAAGGTCATGACACATGATATGTGGAAAACATAAGTGTCATCATGCCTAATTTCAACTATCCAAATGAATTTCCTGGTGTGGTCCTATGGTCAAACAGTGAAAAAAAGGACTAAATAAATATGTATTTATGCTCATCAAACCACCAGGTGACAATACATGCTCTGTGGATGGGAGCTGGTGAAAGACACCCCTCTCTGCAGGAAGGAATTCTGTTAACATGGGGAGAAGATTAAAATCAGAAATGGATACTGAGCATCGTGAAATAAATCCCAGGAACTGTTCCCTACACCAGCATTGGCCCCTCCCCAACCCTTCATTGTTGGAGCAATTTTGCATTTCTATTTTTAATTAATTACCTGTTGTGTACTAATCATACAAATCTATAAGCAGTAACTTACAAGTTAAGTGCATTATTATGTTTTGTTCCATGTTGACATTTGCACCCTTACACTGTGCTGCTATCACAGACCACAGGCCATGCTGGCTGTGAATCACCTGGGGGTGGTCTTGCAGGGGCAATAAAATGATCCCAGTCTGGCTAAGCAGTGGGAAAAACTGTAGTCTAAAAACTGAAACGAGGTCCAAGAAATGACAGGTGAGTAAATGTAAACCTAAACGCAGAATGGGAAACTTGGTAATGTATCACTCAGATCTCATGAGTTATTGAGTTTGTTTGTTTAAAATTAAACAGAATCACAAAAAACTTCACATTCAGAACCTGAAGTGTCCCCACTTCTGATTGACACCTTAGATTTGGTTTCTAAGGTTTTAAGAATTATGCTGCACCAAAAATCAGAGTAGGGTCAAATACGTATTTGTTTTGGATTAAGATACTTTTCTACACTTTACTAACCTTGTCTGGTGTATTGGAACCAATGAAATACTCTCAAAAAGTGAAAACCCAGCCTTCTGGTCATATTGGCAGGCTCAATTACACCAGGCTAGATCAATAGAGCACAGAAAAGTATTTGAATCCAAAACAAAAACGTATTTGACCCAGTCTTCCAAAAATCATACAAGCCCAAATGTGATTAAATGTCAAAATAATGTGTACTTTTATAGGATATATTAAGAAACAAAAATGTGGTTGTACAGTTATATCAACAAGGCTGCAATTGTGTTTTCAGATGCATAATCCCAAAGTAAATTAATAGAATTATGGGGGAAGTAAAGTTACCATTAGCTTTGAATTACACAATGGCTACACAGTAGAAATGCAATCGACAACAAATGTCACATATGGGACTTTCAGCTGGGCCTTGTACCACCTGAGTATAGTAGCTCCACCTTCTGATCATCGTTCAGTTTGGTTGTCATGATGAGTATGCCTCTGTTTCATACCATAAACATTCAAGCTAATTCGGCGGACTGCTCCCTGTTCACAGAAACCAGGAAAGCCCATAACTCTCCCTGATACCCTATTGGTCATGGCTGTCTGCCATAATGGAGAGAGGTCCCTTTCCAAGTGAAAAAAAGCTTGTACACATGTGAAGTGAAACAGAAATCAACCGAACATTCCCTTTAGCAACAAATTACATCATAATATCCATAAATATTTTCAAACCATTATCAGTGCTCACTTGAAGTACTTTTACCGACTCTCTTGTCCAGGGAATTCAAAGTACATGAATGCTGTACAGATAAAATTAATGGCTAATTCAAATCACAATTAACTCACAAGATGGAATTTACCACAATCATCAGGATCAAGCATGAACTCCTGGACTGGGGTATAATTGGAGTGTAATTACTGTGGTGCTGCTGCAAACAAGCTCCTTTATAATAAAATCCCCTTTTCAATCCATCAATTATCATTTGGTATTTTGGATGGTATACTGTATTCATGTATGTTTGCTCGATGCACTCCTCAATATCATTTTTAACGCAATAGCATGCAATACATTTGAGTCACGCTTTCACAAATAATATTCAGTCACTATGTGATTCCATCTTTGTCAATTTCCTGAAGCCTAGTGGAGCAGCATCAAAGTGTGAAAGTTCACCTTGCAGTGCCGTAGCAGCAGGGTAATGGTGACAGTGTTTAATGTTTACTCATGTAAGACTGAGTCAAGCACCAGCTTTCATGTGACCTGTGGCTAAAATGCCGAAATCTCCTAACACTGTGGTCATGTGATTTTGCCACAATGTCTCCAAGACATTGTAAGGGAAGGAACAGTCATCCAAAACACGTTAAACCGCGGTGATAGCTGTTCGGAATGTTTCTTTATGGGAGTACTGAATATGGGAATATTTGTCAAAATCATAAGACAAAAGCTGGATAAAGAGTATATACTCATTTATGCCCAGTGTTGATAACATGAATGGCAGTAACTGGAAGGAAGAACCTTGCCATTGTGCCCAGCATTCTTGCTCTTTTGCCCCGAGTCTGCAGCCATTTATCTCCTGGGTCATTAGTACATTACATTCATTATGTAATGTAAACGTTGACAATTTAAAAAGTAAGCTCTGTTTGCCAGTTTTCAGAAAAATAACTGGAATATATTGTGTGTTCCCTCATTCAGTTCCGGCAATCCGTTAAGTTTGATTGGTTTGAATAAACTCTAGCTATTATTAACAAAGTGATACGCACTACCTTGCAGAAATGTTCTGTCATAATGTAATACGCATACTATAACACTGATGTCATGGCCTTTTCCTCGTGCATCTCATATCAGATTATGCAACCGCTTATGCTGCTGGTCATCTGACCTCATTTTATCTCATCTGGGCATCTACCCTCTTCTCAACATCGAGGACATGCATCAGTTCCAGACTACTGTTAAATTTGACAAGTGAAAGTAAGGTACATACAGTAAATTATTTTCAGTAATTAATCTATGGAACACATTTTAAATGAGAAAAGAACCTGGCTTAATTTTTGGAGATGTACAAAAGAATGTTTAACATTTTTCATGTGATATCATGAAGATCTAAGTGAATATTTTTTAAATTTGTGGTTAAAACATTTGTTGAGGTTTGTAACACCTAAATGGCATATTATTTAGTTTTGTTATCGTTTTATAGATGCATTTAGCTAAAGCTGATAGATTCGTTACTTAATGCAAGCTTCCAAATAATGCTAAAAACAATAGGCCATTGTCATAGTCATTTGAGAGCTTGTATGACACAGGCAAAATGAAAGCAGTTTAATCAAGCCACTTCCTGGTGTAAAAACCCCTCCCACGCAACAAATAACTTTGAGTTTTATTCTGTAGTTGGGGGGAAATGTTGTATTTGATAACAGACATGGCATGCAGACTGGTGAGTATCGCGCTCTTTAAAATATGCTGGTAGTTTTTGTAGTTGTGTTGAATTGGTGTCTCTATTGAAGTCTAAGCCGGCGAAGTCTCCGCAGCTAAATGCCTTAGCTCTCATTGGCAGGTTTAGACGAGAAATCTGAGAGGCATGATTTAAAAACACTGAGCTTTTTCAAACATGTGATCATAACTTCTGGAAATGAAAGCTGGTGAGATTCTGGAGGCATATGTTTACGGCTTTATATTTTAAAGAGCATTTAAAGAAACGTTTTCAGGGCTGTCAAAAAATATTCGAAGTTCGAAAACTATTCGAAAATCTTTTTCTTTTTTTAAGTTCGAACCTAAATTTGAGCATTCGAATATTAGTTTTGGATCGAGCGTTTTTGATTCCGCGTTTTGTAATCAACATAAATATAAGCTACAGGCTTTAATTTCATGCGGCGAATCATGTTCATGCACGCAAAGTTAATTTCCTGTGCTACCGTTACTGGTCAGCTAACAATTTAGGCTAAATAATGTTCCCATGGCAGGCTGTGTTTTCTTTTGGTTCTGAAGATTTTGATAAAATTGGATGATGAAAGAAGTTAAACAAACAAAACCGAGTAAGTAATGTGTGTTGTTTTAGGCTACATGTATTAGCCGTTTGAATAGTTTTTGTGTTAAGAAATAAACAGGGATTTCCTATAGCCTAAACAATCATTTCCATATTATTGTGCCGAGTTGTGGCAAATTACATCCACGAGAAAGTGCTTTATTCATTTGCGCATCAGGCTATAGAAACTGCAGGGGGCTCATTTATAAAATGAACTTGCGTGCATACGTCAAGTGAAGACCTGACATAGAGCCAAAGCCATTTCCACGGTAAAACCTAGTCATGTTGAAATTTTATAAATCACTACTTTGACGTGATTTTCTACGTACGCGCCACACTGTTGATCTAAAATACGTTTTATAAATGAGGCCCCAGATGTAGTAACCTAGTATGAAAGTTCACCGATGTCCTCTATTCTACTGCCCACTTGTGGAAAATAACGCGCAGGCCAGTTTAGAGGGAGCGTCACGTGCATGTTGCGCCCGGCAATAAGCAGCTAACTTTTGTTAATTGTAGGCAAATGATATTCGAATATATTCGAACGCTAATTACAAAAGCAAATATTCGAACTCAATTTCATGGCACTTTCGACGTGTTGTGCGTTCAGAGATGCTCTTCTGCATACCTCGGTTGTAACGAGTGGCTGAGTTATTGTTGCCTTTCTATCAGCTCGAACCAGTCTGGCCATTCTCCTCTGACCTCTGCCATCAACGAGGCATTTTCGCCCAGAGAACTGCCGCTCACTGGATACATTTTCTTTTTTTCTGACCATTCTTTGTAAACCCTAGAGATGGTTGTGCGAAAATCCCAGTAGATCTGTAGTTTCTGAAATACTCAAACCAGCCCGCATGGGACCAACAACCATGCCACGTTCAAAGTCACTTAAACCACCTTTCTTCCCCATTCTGATGCTTGGTTTGAACTTCAGCAGATCGTCTTGAACATGTCTACATGCCTAAATGCATTGCTGCCACGTGATTGGCTGATTAGATATTTGCGTTAACGTGCAGTTGAACAGGTGTACCTAATAAAGTGACCGGTGAGTTTATATTTTAACGCGACAATAGTTGCCTCATCTGGATTTGTGTACAATTATAGAAACACTCCCCTTAGAGGAAGTTATAGTAATTTCCGACGCCATTGCAGTTTTACCACATTTTAACCAATGATTTACTCTTTATCTTAAGTTGTGGAGTAAAGCTGAAAAGCTTTGCTGTGTGGACAATCCACATCTGCATGTCCCAGATAATGTTGCTTTAACAGTTTTTATTCAACTGTGAAATTATACTCTTTTCGTGTGACTTGCATTAGCCTGCGTCAGGTTGACAGTACCAATCACAGTTTGGGGATTGTAGCCTTTTTGAAGGGCGAGACTTCAAGTTTATTTTGCCAGACTGTACACATTGCAGTGATATGAGACACTAGGTGGGATTTTCTTAATAGCGGCTATAGATCTTGTTAGAAACCAGAAACCTATGAGTTAGTCAAACAGCTTCTTCAACTTATGTTTTTTTTTTTTTACCTCAATGGCTGGTATGACTGGTTATTCAAAACATATCTTTGCACACACAGTCATCCATGCCGGTGGTCCCTGGGGCCTCTGCCAAATATGTTATTCAGCACAATAATGTGCACACCTTCAGAAATCACGTCTACAGTGTATGTGTATGGTACTATCAACCTGGTAGAATTACTGCAATTTGTCCTCTACGTTTCAGCACAGCTGGATTTCCCCTGAGACAGGGCGTGTGCTATAGTCAAAGAAGCCAGAACTACACACATACACACACACACACATGCATTCATATTTGTGGACATGTGTTAATGCACAGGTAATTTATGCAGAAACCTTTGTTTCATACAGAGTCTGATGGTATTTGTGACTTTCCCCTGCTTGTTGTAAGTATGTTTTAACTGACTTTGCAGAAAGATTCCGTGTGATTCAAAAAAAGACAGCCCTACATGATGCTTGAAGCATTGTCGTGAAACAGCGCTCTTAACTGCTTTAATCTTTCAAGCTTTAAATTATCCTAGTACATCAAAATAAGTGTGTTAAATTTGTTTTGTGAGTATTCAAAATAATATCAAAATGTCAGTTGAACAGTACATTGACTTAATTCATTGTGAATACAACCTATACATCTCGGCTGTGTACTTGACTGAATTTTATGGTAACACTTGGCACATGTGACTAACTTGTAGTATAATGCTGAAGGTGGTTGAAAATTAATATAAAATTATTATATTTTAAAAAGTTTTTATTCCGTCATGTCTGTGAGTGTGTATCCACTGTTGTGACTGTTTTTCTTCTCATTGTTTTCAGATGTATGTGCCAGTACTCTCTGCAGCTGAGGAACAAAAGTACGTCCCATTACCTCATCAGTATCTTATTATATCTGTATCTTTTTATTTACTTATGTTCTTATTTGACAGGGACAGTATATAGCCACTTTGCTGTACTACAATTAGCTATGCAGCTATGTCATCTGTTGTC
The DNA here is from genome assembly GCF_013347855.1 of Anguilla anguilla. NCBI lineage: Eukaryota > Metazoa > Chordata > Actinopteri > Anguilliformes > Anguillidae > Anguilla > Anguilla anguilla. The sequence continues at coordinate 22,175,440 of NC_049212.1, forward strand.
CCTGGGCAGGTAATGCTGAAAGTACAATACATGCAGACACCAGAAATGTGATTAATACAATAAGTACCTGAAGTATACATAATCATTATGCGTCAAGGATAAAACACATACAATCCTATACCTGTTATTAGAGAAGAAAAAAGATTAACAGGATTAACTTTCCAATTTTTTCTGAAAAACAGTGAATGTGAATTTCCAATGTATTTAATTTGTGATATATTTGAATATTTTCCCTATTTTTTTGACTATGACTGGCTTATGTACTTCCTTCTTCTTAATTGAGAAGTACACTCATGCATTCCATTTCATCACAATGTTCCCTGTATATGTGTGTGGGTCTGTTCTGGGTAACGTGGCATGTATCAAACATGTTAGGGCTTTTGAGAGTAGAAAAAGAGAGTCAGTTTTTTGAACAGGGGAAGTAATAAAAGGAAGTCTCACTTCTTGCGTGCAGTCTGCCCTGCCCCCTCTTCCTTGTGGCCACACCCATTCTGCAATCTCAGTAAGCTACAGCGTGACTTGGAAGCTACAGAGGGCCAGACAGAAAGTGAACAGAAAGCAGGTTCCCTGTTTATTTATCACCAGACAGATGTCATCATTCTGAAGAAACGAGTGTTCCAACCACTCCACCCGAAAGGCCGTGACCCAAAGGCCACGTTGTTTCTCCTTTATTACAGTTATAATATTCCAGTACCTTAACAAAATTTAGCTCTCCTTTTTATTCTCTAAACTGGACTGTCCTATTGTACCTTAGACGGGGACCATCCATTCCTCCAGGGTAGCTCTTTGAAAGAGTGTTCAGCTACTTGCTGCTTCTTTTCATTTTGCTGTCCACCACCTGAGCTTAGCACTGTGCTATCACCTCTTATGCATCACAGACAGCACCGGCAAGAGCTACTGTTGTAGCTCAATACACCATCCAGGGACCACTCAGTATATGCCTACTAAAAAAGCACCTAAGGCCTGAATCACATTTCATTTCTCACTTTTTGATCAGAGAGATCTGTGTTTCACACCCATAATACACTCTTAGAGAAGTAAAAGCTTTCTGTGACTCAAATGACTTTACTATTAACCTGTAATCACCCAAGTGATATAACCAAGACAGTGAGAGAAAGTTTTTTTGGCGTATCTGTTTTTATAGTAATATTCTATATTTGTATTTATTCCTGAGCAGTCTTCAATACAGGTCATAATGTTTCTTTGTCATAATATGAATATTCATCCAGTACAATATAATGTGCTATGTGTGTGCATTTATGTACGTGTCATGATGTGTTTTTTATCAAGTAGACATGTGTCTGTGTCTTTTGTAATATCAGCATATTGTAATTTGGTGATATTTATCATTTGTAATATCACCATATGTGTGTGTGTGTGTGTGTGTGTGTGTGTGTGTGTTAAGCAGACATGGGTCATATAGGAACAGGGTGGAACATTCTACTTTTCCTTCTGTGAATTTTATCTGATATTAGTGATTGTCCATCCTCATTTACCGACCCCTCTAACCCATCCTCTGTCCCCATCCTGCCTGTTTTGTACCCTAGCCCGAGAAGAAGTCCATGCTGAGGTCGGCGGTCGTGTGCGTCTCCCCTGTAAACACCAAATCAAAGGAAACGTCACGTTCATGTACTTGCAGAGGAAGGCCCCCTCTCGTTTCGTCAATGGCTACCACCACAACAGAGGCGTCAATCCCCACGAGGTGTTCGCAAACCGCACTGCAGTGGACCGCTCCCTGGCGTGGGTGGAGCTGTGGAATGTGAGGGTGAATGACGAGGGGGTGTACGAGTCGATCCTCATGGACGAGGGCGGGACAAAAACGCTGACTCTGTATCTGAGAGTAACAGGTAAACAGTGGGTTCTGCTGGCTATAGAACAGCTAACTCTCTTCATCTGTGGGCTTTTAATTTTCTGATTCTCAGAAAGGAGCCAATATGGTTGTGTGCCTGTGTAGTGTAATGGGTAGACAATGGTCTATTACCATAAGGATGTGGGTTTGATTGATTTCCAGGTCGGAGGCACTGCCATTGTACCCTTGTGCAAGGTCTTCAACAGAGCTGCTTTAGTGGATTTCCAATTGCTAGCTGAGGGTGAATGTGTAGCATAGTGGTTAGGGACCACTATACTATATACAACTCCAAGGTTGTAGGTTTGATTCCCAGCTGCAGAATTGAGCAAAGCACTGTACTTGATTTGCTTTAGCAAATATCCAGCTCTATAAATGGATTCTATGTTAAGTGAATGCAACTTGCCCTTGATAACAGCATCTGCTAAGGCTTAAAAATGTAAAAATGTTAATACAACCTAGGTGATACTCTGCTGGGACCTTGATCCCTCCTGATAAAACACTCCTAAAAAAGGAGTATTGTAGCTTAGAAGGGAACTCTAAGGACAATGATGCACTCTGCATGCTGCAAATGGTATGGAAATGGTAAACTTTAAATGAATGGTGGATCAGCAGTATGTTGTAATGATGATTTTTGTGTGATAATTAAACCAGTGAATTATAAATCATGTGCTGATATATGTGTTCTAATTGAAGTATTGTATTACATTTGCCCAAAGGGAGTGTACAGACAGCCAGTTTAGCTCAGATCATGACAAGCTGTCTTCTGAGTACATAGTTGGGCAATGATCTCAGGCAACAGCGAGAAAACAATTATGCGTGTATCATGATCTTTAGACCCTGTGGTTCTTACCATCCACAGCCAACTACAGTGCTCCTGTGATGACAGTTAGTCACAGCAATGAGACTGTGAGCGGCAGGGGCTATGTGGTGACCTGCTCCTCCTCAGGCGGATATCCCAACGCAAGCGTGAAGTGGGCCTTCCAGCCCAACGTGGATGGGACCCAGTGGGTGGAGGTGAACGAGAGCAGTGTACAGAACCAAGTCACCATGCTTTACGCCGTCTCCAGGAGCATCCTCGTCAACTGCTCCCAACCGCTTAAAATCAGATGTACAGTAGGGGGCGCTGTGTCGCAGCAGGAAGAAGTCTGTGAGTACTGACTTTAATAACTTTTTTCAGATTTGTTTCCAGAAGTGTTGAAGTCATATTTCCATTGTGTTATATCATCTTGAACTTATATCTTCAGACTAGTGAGTTCAGCCGTGCTGTACTCAGACTAGAGGTGCCGTGTGCAGACTGGCAGGTTCCCTGGCCCCGGTGCGTGTATTATTACTTTAGTCCCTTTAGATTAGTTTACTCCATGGTGCAGACTTGCACCGCTTAATGTTTCAGCCATTGAGCTAAACCTGGCCAGCTTTCTCCTGTGTGTAAGAGATGAGAGAATGAAGATAATAGCATTATTTTGGACCCAAGAGTAAATAGTTCCGTACAGATCAGCTGTGCAAATGTTTCTCCCTCGAGCCCTTCAGCGCAGCAATTATCGAAACCTGTGTAATTGTTGTGTTTTCAACCATAAAGATACACGTTTCTTTGTAACTTTCTCACAGGTAGCACTTCTAGGCCTGTCGTCTATGATGGGGTGGTAATCATTGCCTCAGTGGCTGCAGCCATTTTGTTCATCCTTGTTATAGTAATATTGGTGAAGAAAAAGAAGGCATCTCCATCAACTGACACCTCAGGTATGAATATCCGTGAGGACATAATCAGCACAAATCACATTTGCAGTGATAAAGCATTCATGTTACATTCAGTAAAATTACAACGCATGTGTTATAAAAATTCTCTCTCAAATGGAATGTGGGTCCACAGTAGCCAAAGTTGTCTTGAGTTTTAAAAAAGTTTCAGCTTTTACTGAAGATAGTTTGAGTTAAAACTGGACTGGGCTGATAGTAAATTTGTCTCTTTCTTTCAGATGTTGAAGCAGGAATAGAGCAAACTGTGAGTATTTTTTCTTTGCACTCTGAAACTAATTCTGAATTCGAATCCACCACAAAAGTAGTTCCTAAGTTTAATATATGATACTAAACTGCTGCTTGCACCAAATTTGAATGTAAGCGTGTCACAATCATATGTCACACTGATTGTATGTGAAGTGATTTAAATTGTATTTCCTTGTTGGATTTCATTTCCCTTACATATAACTGGATGTGTGAGTACTTAAACACCAAAATATTAAAAGTTGTCCATGCACACACAAATGAAATAAGAAATAATTTTGCTGAATAAAATATTTGCCCAAACACACTTATTGTATGAGGGGCTAATGGAGCTGAATATCAGGTCAACAAATGTAGTTATTTGCGGTGTGCTGTCTGACATCTTCAGTGATGACATCACAGCTAGCCTAACACTGTCTCAATCAGAGATCCTCTCCTCTTAGAGCAGACAGGGGTTTGGGTATAGAAAGTGTGTATTTACTCTGCCCTTTTTTTCCTGTTCTAGGGACCAAACACTCACCTGATGGAGCTCAAATGAGTACTGTTGAGGAGCCTGTCCTACAGTGTGGTTCCAGTGCTTCACCTCTAACGGGACCGTGGATGGTTTGTGATGGCAAAAACATCACATGACTCTTGCTGGGTGAAGCAAATAGCAATTCTGGGTAACTGATGGAGACTGATGCCAATACAGCCATGGGACCAAAGCGAATCGCACTACACTTGTTTTATTCATATTTAATCTGACATCTTTCTGATTTCCCAACCAAGTGCTAACCCACTGCTCAGCCATCTCAGGAAGCAGAAAAAAGGAAAACAGTTCTCTGTGTTGACACCCAATGAGTATGCATATATGAGGGCTCCTGTAACCTCATCCCACAGTCATTTTACTCCGTTTTAATGGCAATTATACTTGAGTGCTTTATAGTACACTCATTGCGTCTCAACTGGGGAAAAAGGCACCAAACAAAACCCTAAGAAACAGGAAACTCTAATGCAGGTAATTGCAAATACAATAATAAGAATTGAAATTTTCAGGATCCTCAAAGTTGAATCAGATTCAGCTCAACATACATAGTTCTGCCTTTTCCCCTACACAATTGTTTCCTATGGCAAACATTATATTATTATTATGAATAATGTTACAACCTTTTTACCTGAAAATAGTCTTCCTACTGTCTTTATAACTTATTTCATAACTTTATAACTTATTTCAACTTCTGTATTTTGATGTACCATTATCTTCAATGTTTTTTTTACATATATAAATTCTTTTTATTTATGTATAAAATGTTTGTCTCCTGTAGAATATATTTAATAAAATTCATTTGTAACAAAAATGGTTGGTAATACTAAGTAGAACTTTATACAAAATTATATACCCAACTTTTGTGCAAGGTACAAGTCAGCCATCGTAATTAACCACTAGAGGGAGCCACTGGCAAGTATAACAACATAAAGCAAGTTTATGTAAAAATGACACCAATTTGCAATGATCAACTACACATAGACCAGAGATAGAATTCTAAATATAAAGAAATCTCTGAACATTTTTAAATTTTCAAATTAACAAAGGATGGACTTTCTTTTTGGCAGAAAAAAATGTTTCCAGTCTCTACTTACGTTCTTGCCTGTGACATATACTGTATATGCTTATAGAAAGAATCGAGACACAGCACTTTGGACACCAAAAAGTTTAATTTCTGTTCTTCTGATACAAAAGCGTTCTTAAATAACAAACTTATTTTTTGAGTTGGATTTTTACAAAGATAAATTAGCACTTTATGATAACATTACAACAAAACACCAGTTCTTTCAAAAAAGGTTTTAAAGTACTTTGTGTAGTCCTGGGACAGGAGTTTTTAGAATCTACAGTTTATTCTTCTGTGGCACCTGTAAAGTTGATGAAAAAATAGATTTTTCTGAAAGTCATACATTCAAAGGATAGAGAGAAGGGGCATCAACACAATACCTTGCCATCCTGACCTGAAAGGTTCACCAAAATGAGCCCTAGAAAGAGCTAATTTACTTCTTATTTATTTTAGTCAATTGTTTTCTTTTACAGAGAAGGCTTGTTCTTTATTTATTTCATATTAAACAATACACAGTCTGTACTCTAGCCAGGGATCCTAAGTGATTAAAATACCACTGGGGAAAATCAGAAAGCTTTGATGGATCATGACAAACTGTTTGTTTAGAACCATGCACAACTCAGCTCATGTGATGGTGTGTGTGTGTATGTGTGTGCGTGTGTGTTTGTGTGTGTGTGTGCGCGTGTATGTGTGTGAGGGAAGGGAGGGTCATATTCTTTTAAAGACTGTGCCTTATAATATAAGACTCGCTTTTCTAAATAAAACTACAATTTCTAAATAAAAAAATTTGGATAAAAATGCATTTTATTTCTAAAAAAACACTTCATATATGGCCACGGCATTTGAGTAATAACTTCAAAGCTTAAGAGTGTCTAGTGGATATTTCCCAAAACCACTACAGAAACAGGCACAAAACCCTCCGCTCACAACCACAAATGTTCTCATTTTAATGACCGGCAACCCGTTCTACATATTGAGGAGTGGAAACCAAAGCTAGGCGAGGTTTCCCAAGCTCCTCTGAGAGGTCTCGCACAAAGCTGCAGCACAGCTCAGAAATACCACAGTTTAATAAGCAGCACCAATCTCTCATTGACCCAGACCTTCCCCCGCCCAAAGGCACAACACGAGCGCACGCATATAATCTCTCCATAGTGCATTCTTTCCAGCGCGGCTGCGCGCCACGCGTCCACCGGTATGACATCCGCACTACCACTGTCCAGTGTAAGGTTACTCAGAAAACAGACACTTCAGAAATGCATAAGAATGGTATAGGGAGACTGCTACATAAGTGAAGTTCCACCGGCGGTGGCCGCTGAGGGACTGGCCTCACTGCGCCATGCTCACCCGTATGCCAGTGGCTCCAGATCAGCCACAGACCAAACTCCGGAGGGGTTCGCAGGGGGCCGGAGGCACTCAATGTCCTCAATGTCCACTTCTCGGTAAGGCACTGTCAGTAACCACAGTCCACCCCCCCACCCCCACACACGATATGGCCATGGCATCCCCCCAGGCCAGAGTCTCTAACCTACTTCCTCTAAGGCCTGGTCTCCATCAAGCCCCGAGGCTCAGCCCGCTGCCTGGACTACCCATCCTCACGTCACCTCAGGAAGGGGTGAAATGTTTCTCAGAAAGGTGCTCCGCTCCACCACGCCCACAGAGCCGAGAAGACTCCTCCCACCCCCGGCCCCAAACTCCAAACTCCTCAGCTTGTCCCTGTCGCACCTCAAACCACCGTCTCGTTTCCCTTTACCGGCTTAATCCAGCTGTCCGTCCTTTTCTCCCTCTTTGTCCTGCTGGAGCTGACCAGCCGGTTGGAGCACTTCTGCCACGTGTGCAGCGTCTTGGCCGACCAGATCCACATGCCCGAGGTGATGCCCACCAGGAGCGACATGAAGATCTTCAGCATCTCCACGGCCAGGTACGAGTCCCGGGCCGACTGCTTGAAGTCGCCCCAGTTGGAGATCTGGTAGAAGTAGCAGGCGATGACGCAGGTGGCCGGCACGGTGTAGAGCACGGAGAAGACGCCGATCTTCACCATCAGCCGCTCCAGCTTGTCCGTCTTGGTTCCGTCCTTCTGCAGGTTGGAGCGGATCTTGAAGAGCGCCACCAGACCGGCGGCGATGAACAGGGTCCCGATCACCAAGTAGGTGAAGAGCGGCGCCACCACGAAGCCCGTCAGCGCGTCGATGTGCTGGTTGCCCACGTAGCAGAGCCCCGTCAGATCGTCGGCGTCCACCAGCCGCATGATGAGGATGACGATGGTCTTGACGGCCGGGATGGCCCAGGCGGCGATGTGGAAGTAGGAGCTGTGCATCTCGATGGCCTCGTGGCCCCACTTGAGCCCTGCCGCCAGGAACCAGGTGAGCGTGAGGATCACCCACCAGATGGAGCTGGCCATGCCGAAGAAGTACATGAGGAGGAAGACGATGGCGCAGCCCGTGTTCTTCAGCCCCTCCTGGATCAGCACCGGCACGGCGGCCTCCTCCAGGTCGCAGGAGATGCGCTCGCGCCCCACCGTCAGGCGCACGATGAAGGCGATGCTGTAGATGTTGTAGCACATGCTGAGGAAGATGATGGGCCGCTCGGGGTAGGAGAAGCGGGAGGAGTCGATGAGGAAGGTCAGCACGGTGAAGGTGGTGGACACGAAGCACAGGACGGCCCAGGCCGCCATCCAGATGTCGGTGAAGACCTTGGCCTGCCGGCGGTACAGGCCGGCATCGTAGCCGCACTGCAGGACACAGTTGAGGCTGCGCTTGACCCAGGCATACTGGTCCGGCCCGGCGCCCAGCGTGTGGCACTCCTCCTCCATGGGCTGCAGTGTGCGGATGGTGTGGTAGGGGGCGTCGTCGTCCCCCGGCCCCTCCATGCACATGTGGTTCTGGTCGTTCTGAGGCGGGAAGAGGCTGCAGTTGAGCACCTCGGGCCACACGAAGCCAAACTCAGTCAAGACCGGCAGGCACTTCCGCTTGACGGACAGGCACATGCTTCCACAGGGGCCAATGGGAATGGGGACTTTGTCTGTGCACATGGGGACATACACAGAGCACAGGAAGAACTGTGGGAAAGAAAAAGAGAAGTTAAACATGGACAGTGAAAAAACATTTAAATATAACATAGCAAGACAATGACAAATACAGGCCATTCAACCCAACAATGCTCGCCATTTTCCTGACCAAATTAGTGCTCTGATTACCTACAGACTAGATAGTATCTAACACCGTATCAAGCCTAGTCTTTAAAAGCCCCAGAGTTTCTGCCTCTACTACATGAAAATAAATAAAATGTAATTTAAATAAATAACATGTATAAATAATAATAATAAGGTTTTTCGCAACAGTTCATGAGAAACAGTTGCATAGTAATGCATCACACAACGCTAATTTACTTTTACTGTAAAGTTACCTCTATCATAACATATGCATCTTATTGTGGGGGTCAGCCTTGTTTTGAAATGGCTTGCTCAAAGATATTTTTCAGTCACATTAATGTTAAGAATAAACATCTGTGTCCTGCCAGCAATTATACACTACATGGATATGTAAACAAAATTATATATCACCTTGGTACAAATAAGTATTAGTAAAATTCAGCCAACCTAAAATGAAAACAAAACTATTGGCATCACAACGTATTAGGCTCTAATGCAGTCATTTTAATGACATTAACTGTTATGAAAACTATATACTGAAAAATATGCGAGAAGAAATAAAGGATCGATGTTATCTCATGTGACCAAGCAGATTAATCACATATAAGAGGTGGACTGAAAATGCATTGTAACTGAACGTGAAAGGTAATCTGTGGCGTGTTTTTTTCTGCGAGAGGAAATGTCGGATTTTCACAGCGGTCACTTTGGCACAGATTTCAAACCACTGAAGGAAATTATAACATCAATTTAAGTATGTTCGGTAATCAGTACATTTTATTTACAGACTAACTGTATCAAGCCATCGGCTCGGAACGGGAGGGGTATGAGCGAGCCTATATTATCGCATATATGCCATTAAACCGATGAACAATTCAACCGTTTTGGAATTCCTATTTTTGCTAACGCTAAATGTAATCCAATACAGTCCTATGCATTACGGCAGTGCTAAGTAAAATACACTTTTAAAGTTTGTGGCGATCAATATATCGGACGGGGGGTGTTACATAAATAATGGTATTTTCAGTAGACTTCACTGCTCGGGGCATCAATTATTATAGAAAAAATATTTAAAAGGCAATTTGCTCAAATATTTTAATAGTTTACATAGATTCGTGCCTGTCGATACGCAACGATAATATAACCGGTCAAGTGACAGCAGTGAATTAAATTTACTGTAAACAAGCTGCTAACCTTTAGCTGGCTGGAACACCCATACTGGATCAGCGGTGTAAAAGTTGTCAGTTGTAGCTCTGCGTCGGACTGTAGCACGTTCCCGACCAGATTGGGCATCTTTGTGACATTGTATCCTAAATCCTGACACATGGATATCCTGATGGGGTCGCAGGTCATTTCTTCGTCGTCCCCAAAAGCATGCGCAAGCCCCAACTGACTGTGGAACACCATAAGGAAAAATGCCACGATATCCAAAATGGGAATCCAATGCATTTTTGCCACTCAAATGTAAATCCAAATGTCCAGAATTTGGTCCCGATGTTCCGCGGTCCTGATGTGCCAACCAAGTTTTGGCTGCCTCCGCAGCAAACTAAGAAAGCCTAAAAGAGAACTGGTAGACAAAACAATCTGTAATGCAGAGTTTCAAATGTACCCGGCAAAACATGGGCGCTTGGCAAAAAAACAAAATTGTTCTCCTCGGTTAAAATGAGTTCGCTTTAACGCGAAAAAATATGAAAACTTTTGAATTGCTTCTCAAGAGGTGCTGTTTCGCGGACTCCCCTGATCCGCTCACCATCTGCAGCACTGACAGCAGCTCAGAGTCTGCGGGTTCTCCCCCAGCCTACTTTGGTAAAGAAAGCGCTCTAATTGACTCACCCAGTGAAGTCCAACCAATCAGAGAGCAATGATCAAATATAAGGGCGGAACTTGAGTGGACTCGAAGAAAGTAATCCTTGCTATTCTCTCTTATCCAGTGTGCTGGTGGGTTGTGAACAAGCGTCTATACTCGAATATCGAGTTATGTTTCAATTTACAATTCGTAATATATTTACACTGTCCCACTGTTTTTATATGCGTGCGTCTAAGTGCAGACACTTAGAAGCTCTAGCACGTTAATTTGTATATGCTTTTGTAAGAAGAATATTTTGCTAACAAGAAAACCAAATAATTTGTAATGCTTGCTTGATTTTGCTTCTGTACCTTTATGTTTACATTTATTTCTACAGTAATGACCGCTCGAATTCTGTTCTAATCTAAAGGGGAACTTTCTACCGAGGTTTAAATTTGTGTTTGTTTTTGTTTACCTTTCTGCCCTGACCTTCCAAGCACCCCAGATCCCTGTTTAGATACATGACAGGTATTTGCATTCCTGGGATGCCCCACTGCCTTAAACACTGACTTGATTGGTTGTGTGTGGGTGTGTGTGCGTGTGTGTGGAGGAGGGACTGAAGAGGTTATCCTCATTCTCCTCAAGAGAAACTATGACAATTAATAGATCAGGCACTGATCCTGTTCACACATCTCTACGTTTGTATGTCTTGAGCAAGACATTCAGAAATAAAGGGGGCAAGTATTTGCTATAATAAGGAGCTTGCCTCTTCCTCCCTGTCATTCTTGATTGATTGGCCCTCCTATCATTCTAACCAGAGGTCAAGGAATGATTAATTATAAGGCTTCAAAACAAAGAGCTGATGGCAATATGATGTGAAGGGAGCTTTAATTCTTAGCAGGCATTGTTACTAAGAATTAAGGTTCCATTAAATGTTGTGTGGAATTAATAAGTATGGGATGCACAAAGGTCCATCCATTTAGAAGATACATTTCAACTGTTCAGCTTGAACAATAAGTGCATGACCTGTCATAATGGGTTGTAGCTGCCATTCTCACATGTGCATAAGTATGGTTATCTTTACCCAATGCTTTCCATGTTTTTGCATCTGCTTTTCACCAAAGATTGCATCAGTGGAAGATGCTGTCTAATGTGACATTATTGTACACTATAACAAAATGTATTAAGGAGATATTTCTGGTGAGGACACAATCCACACCACTTTGGCAACACATATGTGTCTGTATGATTTACGAGGGGCATGTAACAATAATTTTTCTCTCTGCCAATGAATTTTATTTTTGATTGAATTATCTGAATAATCCATAGGCAAGTAATCACAAAGTTTTCATACCTTTTTATTTTTATTTTTTTTTATCAAATAGAAAATGTAACTAGCTAAATGACAAAACAGAGTTTAGTCCAGTAAAGTCATAAAGTCTTAAACATAATCATTTATAAGTTTAAGCCACACATTAGAGGTGTTGTGCTAAAAGCTAGTAAAGGCACAGACAGCAAAGAATGACCTATATTTATCCAGAAAGTATTGAATAAATCTTTGGATATTAGAAAATTTGGCACATATAAAAATGAATAGTATCACAAGATTCCCAATAGCTCTCTCAATAAAGGCACGTCTATGGTCTGTGATGTGTTCACTTATCATGTAACCAATGGTCTGATTCCAAAGGAGAGTGCTTTTGCACTTTTTGCCTCACTCACTGAGGTGCAAAAGTGTTCCAGATCTCTCGTATACTACCTCTCGTATACAAGTGTGGTGTAGAAATCCCTTGTGAAATGTGTGTTCTATGAGAGATTTTTTGTGGAATGTGCCTTTTCCCCCAAATCTAGATTCCATGGTGGACCTTTTTTTATAGTCTGAAGACTGAAAAAAACTGAAGATTTGTTCAGCTTCTTATTCAGATGAGGGGACTGCAAGCAGTATATTCGGAATTGACGCAGTTTTATTAAATCATGCTGCAAATGACCTCCCTCACTACAACTGGAAAAACTTCTCGTGAGAGACTGTTCTTCTATGATAAGCTCATTAATGTGTTTGTGATTCTCACACTGCCAAGTGTTCTGTCTGAAGGCTATCTCAGCCACAGTGAAACTTCTCACATTAGAGCAGCTATTCTCCGAAAGCCATTTCAGTCACACATTTCACCATCTGGCATAGCTTCATATAGTCACAAAGAAGCAGTGATTTCACAAATGGGTGGCAAGGGAATTTTCCGCTTGGTAGATGGCTGGGGTCTCCTTAGGTCTTTGCAAAAACACTGGCTGACTGAGCAATGCATTAGGAATCTTAAGATTAAAAGCCCCCTTGGTCCCCTGTAGACATTCTATTTGGCCCCACTGTGCCTTTGCAGAAACACAAGAGAATGAGATTCAATGTAAATGTCGAGTGAAAGCAAGCTTATTGGGAACAAAACAAAAATGTAAAAGCTTGTAAACAATTTGTTGGTATCTGAAAAGTCTGATTACACAAAGGCACATTTTGGACAAAAGTCCAATTGCAGAAGAATTTGCTGGCATGTGAGAAAATCTTCACAACGCTCAAAGTGCTGTACAATTATATTCTTGTAGACTGGATTCATAGGATTTTAATGCAGAAAAATATTGGGTATTTTATGTCATATAATAATATATAATAATATAGCACATGTGCTATATGTGCAATAAATAATTTGTCTGAATTGTAATTTCCAAGAAGACACAATGTAATTTCTGCCAACAATTAAGTAAAAGTGTAGCAACATAGTGCCTTATGTTCTCAGTCATGCTTATATTAGTGTGGGGTGTTCTTTTTAGCAATGTCTACAGTAGCTTCACATTAGGTGTACTGATCATTTTCCTAGAATGTTTTGGCATAACTGCTTAAATAAAATAATAAGAATTGGCTACCCAAATGTGATTAAATGAAGTATCACAGATAACGATGGGAATAATATTGTGATCATTTGAATGGTGTGGTGTGCACAGAGAGGGAATGGTACAGGTAACATTAATAGAACTCCTATATACAATGTAAGTGCAGCTTTACTACTGGATGCGATCCAGACACTTGTGCAGGCCAAGCTTGTTATTCAGTCTTTTACTGTACATATAAAACATTAATAGTAATATAAATGTGCATATTGCTATGGACCATTTCTCCTGGAAAACTATGTCAAATGCTAACTTTGTAAGAGTTACCAGAAAGAGTTACTCTTACTTTGTAAGAGTTACCCATCTTTGTTGGCCAGTGATGACAAGATCTAACAATCACTCATAAATACTTTCACTGATGTCATATGTTCTGAGGCCAAAATAGTGCAGGACAACATAATGGATGTCAATCGAGGCAGATAATATGTAAAACTTACAAAATGAATGATTGAGTATAACAGAAATAGGGGGGACACAGCATACCACAGCGGTCAGCTGCATAGCAGACCTATCTATTTTTTAAGTGTAGAGTAGACCGTGGTGCTGGATTGTTTCTTCTGTCTGACGGAGTGAAGGGGATGTGTCAGATATATAGTTGGAATGCACAGCGACAGCAGTTCTTCCCGGATTTGGTGATCTTGTTCATTCTTGAAATGATGAAATTAACCCTATGATGTATCCTGCAGCAATAATTTTTGTCCTGTTGAGGCATTAACCCAATTTTAGCCTGCTTGGAAGATAAAACTGGATTCCTACTGTATTCGTTCATTCTCAAGTAAGCTTTGTATAAGAACACCATCTTTTAGGAGATGGGGAGTTTTTACCTTTCCAGGTTTTTGGGAGTTGAGGGGAGGTTTCTGCCCAATTAGATTTCTGCTCTCTGTAATGCATCCTTGTGGCATTTCTCTGTAAATAAATTAAAAATAATAATAATAAAATAAATAAAAAATCGCTATTCCAAATAAATAGATTTGATTTTGATTTAATTTTGGGAATATGACAATACGTATCTATTTTAATAAAGTCCATGTTGTCAGTTTTATGACCCCCCACCAAAATAAATAAATAAATAAAACAGCATGAAGGTTGGCAGAGGCCACTACAAAATTAGAATCATCCCAGGGAGGTGAATAGTAATGTCTCATATCTAGATTTAAAAATAAAAACGAAATGACTGAAACTATTAAGAAACCATAAAGGCAATTACGACAAACGATTAAATAACCAATAATACAATGGACAAATTATGCAGAGCTTTGTATTTCATACTAGACATTAATTATGTGATTGAAACAGTGCATTGCACCTTTTTTCTATTTTACTTCTATTTTAATAATTTTTATATTTAGCATTATCTTTGCTTATTTTATTTACAAAACTCGCTTCGACATTCTAAAGTAAACTGGCTTTTTGTTTCTGAATCCATTGATTAATCTCGAAGGCTGTGATCGAAGCATCGTACGATGCACTGACCAGCGCTCTGTGTGGCTGCGCAGGATCTTCCTACCCGGGGGTGTCCTATTGTAACCCCAGCGGCGACCTTTTCCCTGCTTTCAACCCTCTGCGCTGCACGGCATGGTCCCGTGACCGCGGCTCTACAGTCTGGCAATAGCGTACAAACATGGCTGCCCTCAGCAAGTCTATTCCGCACAGCTGCTACGAAATAGGGCATACATGGAGCCCGTCGTGTACGCTTTCATCACTCCAGGTGACAGCCGGAGCTTTGGAGGTGTCCTTTAAAATATATGCACCCTTATATCTCGTAAGTTTAAATGCTTCGTCTAAACCGCTACAATTTACAAGAGAAAGGCACTTAATATGAATGCAAGAACTGTTTGGCTTCTTGCATCGATTGGTATTCACTGAACTGCATTTGAGTGCAAATGAGAAACATTAGCCAGCTAGTTGGCTAACTAGATGCTGTGTTTCGTTTAGTTTACCTAGCTAAACTGCAAAGCTAACGATGTGACAGTGTTTAAAATGCTATTACTGAAAATGCATTCTTTATTACCTGCTTAGAATGTATAAGTCATGAGGCTAAGATTAGCCAGTTTAATCGATAGATAGTCAACTTTGTGTGTATGACTCGTTAGCTATGCTACTGACACTTGACAGCTAGCAAGCCAGTGGCTGGACGGGTGCATTTTCTTCTATCATAGCTAGCTAAGTTACCATTGCTGTAATCAAGAGTACTGCGCAATAATTGTAATATGTTATTTATGACGTGACAACCTCTTAGTAGCGGACTAGAATAAATACTCAGTTGTTAACATTTCAAACCCAGAAAAAGAGATCCCGTTTGGTTACTAACATAGCAGGTAGCTACGTATAGGGTAGCTAGCAAATTGGATTTATAAACGTACGTGTATACGTTGGTAAGAACCAATTAAACCATTTGGCCAATTAACCACTTTAGCGTGAAGAACTGTTTTATACTGTTTACTAGCTGGCTACCAATTAGTATTATTTTGGAGAGACTTTGGCTATTTATCATGTAATTATGCAGCTACTTCAACATCAAAATTAAATGGTATCATTTTTTTTTTTTTGGTGTAAGCTTTTGCTACCGTTTATGTAAGTGATACAGCGGGCCATGTAATGCTGTCTTCTGTGTACATTACCGCCACTGTATTTAGCTTGGTGGCGAGACAAGAAGTCTGGCGGCTTTGAAAATGTCGTTGTGGTTGCTGACACATAGCCAACCTGCCCCTAATATTTCAAATTCAGCTGACATTGTCACTGTGTGCAACGTGAAGGTGGAGTTACATTACATTACAGGCATTTAGCAGACGCTCTTATCCAGGCATCAGTTCAAAGTTCACGGTCGATGACGTTGTCACGTATGCAAACCATTATCCAAAGACCTCAAGCGTCTTAGCCAAATATCAACGATACTCTAGTAAATTTAATATTATCACGGGGCGTTTTATAATGAGTATCACTGAAATTTGAATGTCAATAAATTGTAGTTATAAAACTAGTTGGTGTCAAGTTTTGTCTTTTAGAACTAACAGTACTAGCCTATACTTGTAATGTCCGCTTGTCTAATTCTGTACATTGCATACCCCCCCTTCTTGAAAAATATCCGTTTCATCTCAGTGTGACCGAACACCTGTCCAGCAGTTAGTAGAAAAAACTGCAAAGAGGAAGTGGTAGCCTCCATCCTTATTAAGAAGGATTCTGTGCAGGTGTTTTCGTTGGTTAAGCCTTATGTTTATAAAACTCTATGCTGTAAGTATTGTCCGCTCATTATAATACTTTACAAAAGAATATGTTTCTTAAAATAATCAAAATCTTTACCACAAACCATTAGCTGTTTCAAACAGTTGAGGGGGGATACAATTCTTATAGACCTACACCAACACTAGGCTAACTTGATTCGCTCTGGCCTTCAAATGTGGCATATGAATGTCCTTAGCTAATGGTAAGTTCACGCCCTGTGACTCAGTGACATCGTAATATGTGACTTTGGTCAGTGAATTATTTTCAGCCTTTTATATGTGAATGGTATCTGCCCCTAGTCCATGGGGCCGACTTACTTCCGTACACAAGCCTGGAGTGTTTGCGTGAGGGCGCCCCCGTGTCACAGTGCGTGCAGACAGAGAGAATGTGTGCGGTCAGGGACAATGCTGGGAATGTGCTCCACTTGCACACTGTACTGCATCCTTGTGACAACAGTGAGTGACAATGTAAGACTCATCAGACTCTACAGGGTGCTCTGTGCTCGGATTGGTGTGTGTGTGTGTCGGGGGGTGGGGGGGCAATTGAAGGGGAAAATGCCCTGTCAACTGTTTGGTTGTAAAGCTGAAAAGGGAACTGGGTGGGTGTTAATTGCCATGCTAAGGGGAAAATAGCCTTGAATAGCATTTTGATAGCGAGTATTGCAATTTCATTGTGATGTTAAGTGAGGAAGGACGATCTTCAGATGGCATCATGCCATGGGCAGTGTTTCTGTAATTGTCTTTTAAAATACAAAGGACTGGCCCTATTCAGCTGGTATGTGGTTTGGGGATGGCTGGATACAGGTGTCAAATGATAGCTATAGACTGCTGCTGTTATGAGATTCTGTTTGTTATTCAGTGAAAGCTCTATGTTCTAGATCACAGCCATTCTTAGATTCCACCTGGTTTGTTTTTTTAGATTGCGGCCATTCTCAGAAGACGGAAAAAGGATTACTACTTGAAACGGCTGTTACCGGAGATTCTCCAGTCCACTTCATTTCTGACTGCCAATGGAGGACTTTACATCGCTTTCTTCTGCATCTTGCGGTAGGAAGTCCACCACCATTCATTTGTATTTATATAGTTATCTGAATGCTTGTGTATTATATATGCAGTAATCATTCATTATTTATTCATCAGTATATTATAAGAGATAGAAATAAATGCTTTTCATAAAGGTTTTTCGTGAAATGTCAGTATTTGAGAACGCTTACCTCATATACCTTGCTAAAGGGTACAGCAGCTGGGAGTCAAGCCCACAACCTTTGTGTTACGATTCCCTAAACATTATGCTACGCTGCTCCCTGATTAATTTTAGTGACTGCCAAAGTCAATGTGTCTGAAAGAATAGTTAAAAAGAAAGACGAAAGGCTTGCATGCGTTTTTTGACTTAACGCAAACTGTAGGGTGGTAAACCTGTTAGGAAAAGTGAACACATCACAAGATGCATTGCCGTAAACCTGGGTGGCAAAGCCGGGCGATTATTTTGAAACAGCTAATGGCTGAAACAACTTGGAGCAATTAGAGCAGCATTTTATATGCAGCATTATGACTGAGGTAAAAGCCTTATAACCTTTCTGCACGGTGGAGGTCTTGGACATACCAAGGCACATAAAGACCTTCTGGAATCATAAACTTTGCTCCTTTGGTAACTGTTCTAGAGATTTTCTCTTAATGAAGGCTTTGTAGCAATGCAGAGATCAAAGGTGTTGGAGGGCTTGGGGATTTGTAATGACGGGATTGCACACCTCCCACAGGCAGGACCCATGCTAAATGGACATTGATCCTCTGGTGGTACTGAAACTAAACAACAGCTTGAGAACATTGGTTCAAACAAGACAGCCAGGTTTTTCTGGATATTATTTCAGTTTTAGTGTACTGGCCTGGACAGTGTTTGTCTCAGTTGAAGGATATTTTACAAACCCACAGAAGTTTTTGTCGACCTGCTAGCCTGGCCTGCTGGTATGAGAGCAATCGTGAGATTATGGGTGAAGGCAAAAAAAAAAAACTTCTTATAACTCCAAAGCAACAACTTTGTTTTTAGAGACGGTACAAATGAACATAATATTTTTATAGATTTTACCATAATTACGAAGATAAATATATATTCTTTTTTGCTGGTGGTGTTAGGTTTCATGCCCACAGGAAGTGGTTCCAACCTAAAATAATATAAGATGTCAATTTTAAAAGACTAGTCACATAATGTACATCCGTTGCTGTATAAGCTTGGGCTTGGAGCTCTTTGACATGTATTTTCTTGCTTTAGCCCACAAACCCCCTATTGTTTTATCTCTGCCATTTAAAACCTGACAGGTCATCAGAAACTCTAAATATCTGAAATATTCTTCATCGCACACAAACACCTGCCACTGGGCCATTCGAAAACATACACTAAAACCGAAACTGTCCCTTTAAGGGCATCGCTGAGCAAACAACCTCCAGGCACCAGTAAAAGTGCCTAAAGCTTTATGTATACAGTGTGAAAATAACACTTGAATCATTATCTCAGCTGTCGCAAGGGGCAGCCCTGGGCCCAAAGGGTATGCATTCTTAAGTGTTTGACCTAATGTACCGAAATGTGGGGCTGTGTGGACCTTGTGACCCCTGTCTGTTCTGAGTGGCCCTGCCTAAGGGCAGAGCTGCACTGCATGTGTGGAACTTTAAATGCGGCCTGGACTGGTCCCTGGGGAGTAGTTTACCTCACAATGGCCGTTTAACAAGTATAGCTAATCGGAGCTTGAAATTGACATGCAGTTTATTGTAAAAGTTAACATTTGATAAATAAACCGCGGTGGAAGTGTTTTCTTTGCTGTTCTGAGCTCACATTATGTAGCCTGAAGGCTGTTGCAGTCCGAGCCAACTATTGGTGGACAGACTATTGTATAGTTATTTTTGGCAGTTCATCTTTTAACCACTGAACCAGTCAGAGAACTGCATTGCACAACTTGAGGATGTTTGAGCTTCTTATTTATAGTGCATGAAAAAGTATTTGCCCCCTTCTTGATTTCCTCTATTACTTCATATTTGTCACACTGAATGGTTTTTGATCGTTATACAAAATGTAGTATTAGACAAAAGGGAAACTGAGTAAACAAAAAAAACATTACTTTTTTTTCATTTATTTAATGAAGAATGTTATCAAACACCCATGTGAGAAAGTAACATGGTTTAGTTACTCAGTCATAACTGACTGCAGCCTGCCCTGTTGAATCGAAACCATACTCATATTGAACCTTACCACTACAGGTAGTCACCACAAGGTTTCTACAAGCACACAATACCACGATGAAAGGAAATTCCAGAAGAGATGGGGAAAAAAGTTACTGAAATATATTGGTCTGGAAAGGGTTGCAAAGTTGCATTTTTAAAGCTCTGGGACTCCACCGAACCCCGGTGAGAGCCATTATCTCCAAATGGAGAACATTTGGAACACTGGTGAATCTTCCCTGGATTGGCTGGCCTGCCAAAATTTCTCCAAGGGCACAGTGAAATCTCATCTAGGAAGTCACAAAAGATCCCAGAAGAGCATCCAAAGAAGTACAGGCCTCTCTAGCCTCAGCGAAGTTCAGTGTTCATGACTTCACGTTAAGAAAAAGGCTGGGTTAAAATTGGATTCATGGGAGAGCAGCAAGACAGAAACCACTGCTAATCAAAAGAAACAGCAATGCTCCTCTCACATTTCCAAAAAAAAGTACCTGGAGGATCCCCAAGCCTTTTGGAGTGATATTTTAAGGACAAAAAAGTGGAACTTTTTGGAAGCAAATGTTTTATGTTAAGCAAATGCAGCATTTCACATCATACCAAGTCAGAAACTGTGGTGGTAGTGTGATGGTGTGGGGATGCTTAGTTGCCTCGGGGTGTGGACGACTTGCCATTATTGGAGGAACCATGAATTCTGTTCTGTACCAGAAAATTCTTGAGGAATTAAGGTAATCTGTCCATGAGCTGAAGCAGAAGCGTAATTGGGTTATGCTGCAAGACAATGATCCAAAAGACAAAAGCAAGTCCACATCTGAATGGCTGAAAAGAAACAAAATTAAAGTTTTGGAGTGGCCTAGTCAACGTCCTGACTTGAACCCAATAGAGATGCTGCGGAAGGATCTGAAACAAGTAGTTGATGCATGGGAACCTACCAATTTATCTGAATTGAAGCAGTTCTGCAAAGAGTGGGATAAAATTCCGATGTGAAAAACTGATATCAAATTATAGGAAGTGTTTTGTTGCAGTTATTGCTCCTAAAGGTGGTGCAGCAGTTAATAAGTTTAAGGGGGCAATTACCTTTTTGCATGGGTGATATGGGTGTTTAATAACTTTTTTAATTAAATAAATGAAATAATAGTTTTCAAATGTTTTGTGTTTACTCAGATGCTCTTTGTCTAACATTACATTTAGTCTAAATTTCTAAAACTATTCAGTGTGACAAATATGCAGTAATAGAGAAAATTCGGAAATCAAATACTTCGTCATGGCACTGTAAGTTAAAATTGTCACAGAAGAGCCACCAGTACTGCTTATAAGATTCAGTCACAAGCTAAAATCCAAGTAAAGTTTAAGGGTTTCATTCATTCATTCATTCATTCATCTATCCATCCATCCATCCATCCATCCATTGTCTGTACCCGCTTATCCTGGTCAGGGTCACGAGGGATGCTGATGCCTATCCCAGTGTGTATTGGACGAGAGGCAGGAATACTCCCTGGACAGGTCACCAGTCTATCGCAGGACAGGGTTCATTCAATGACACTCAAATAAAAACACAAGCATATTGTTAGCTGCAAATGTTTAATTATACCATTACAAGGACCTGTTTTAAGTGAGCATGTGGAAAGGACCTTCAATCTTGCCTGCTGCCCCCGTTAACCTACAAGGGTTGATTACGGATGTGAAGTGTGGACAATGTCTGACCGCGTGCGTTTTGCGCCTTTTCCCTGAATCGCGACGATAATGAGTGAAAAAATCCCGCCTGTGTTTTCTCAGCACAGGCTAAGGCCAGAGTCAGGACAGGACCCTCAGTCTTGCTTGCCTGGTCGCATCTTGTTAAAAATGGTAATGGATACCAAGAACCGCTAGCCCTGAATCACTGGGGAGCATCTGATTGGTGTGTAACGAATTGAGTTCCCCATTTCCACTGATGAGCTGTGCCCAGCCTTGCTCAAGCTGGAGTCTGACTTGATACAGTATGACTGCTCCGCATTCCCCACAGCCGGAGGTGTAGCACACAGAGTCGCGCCGAATGATGGCATCTGCCCAGACTGAGATAACTGCCTGGACTTCGTCTGCGGTTCCAGTCTGAGGTTCCAGTCTGAGGTTTTTCCCCAAACAAAATGCGCTCTATTATTCCTGTCTACCTCTGTGATCAGCCATGGCAGGCTTCTCCTTTCTCCTTCCCATCTACGCCTCCTCACGTTTTTTTTTTTTACCGCAGACACCCGATGGAAGCATCACAGTTTGTGAGCTTGCTGACTCAGCCCGTGGCTTTGCTTGCAGTGTGCTAGCACTGGCAATGCTGTTGGGTTGTGCTACTATAGGTTAGCACAGCAAAAAAGACAATGGACAACCACCCAAAACCTGGCCTAAACCAGCTCTGCAGTGGAAAAGGGGTACGATGGATCTAATGCTAACAGTGCAGACAATTTGTAAATACGTTACGTCCAACAAAATGCTTTTCCTCGAATTTTCGCTCACAGAACCATACATGGTTACCCTTTTATAGAATGAATTGCAGAAGTAGCTTGTTAAAAGTAACAGGGGGAGTTGTGTTTCTTTCTGTGGGGCCCTGCTTGGGGTTCGTAGGCAGGGCTTCAGGCTTGCGGCGAGTCCCGGGTGAGGTGTTCCCAGCGCTCCTGAGAGCATGGTACGCTAACCCGAACTCCTGCTGTAAAAACACAGCTGTGTTAATGGATTCCATTGTGCCTATTAAACGCTAAATAGCACAAGCCTTTCCTGGATAGTGGAGTGCAGTAAATGTTGAGTCCACTCATTCTCCCCTGCTCTTTTGTGCCCCCCTCCCCCCCCCTTCAGGAGACTCCTGGGGCGCTTCTACTCGTGGTCGGCAGGTTTCGGGGCCGCGCTGCCGGCCTCTTACCTGGCCATCCTGATCGAGCGAAAGAGCAGGTGAGCCCGCCATTCTCCCCCCGCCTGTCCCGTCCCGTCCCGTCCTGTCCACTTCTGCGTCTCTTGTCCTGTCCTGTCCTGTCCTGTCCTGTCCTGTCCTGTCCTCTCCTCTCCTCTCCTGTCCTGTCCTGTCCTGCCCTGTCCTGTCCTCTCCTCTCCTGTCCTGTCCTGTCCTGTCCTGTCCAGCCCTGTCCTGTCCTGTCCTGTCCTGCCCTGTCCTGCCCTGCCCTGTCCTGTCCTGTCCTGTACTCTCTGTCCTGTTCTGGCAGGGCCAAAGGAAAGTGAGCGGCAGGCAGGCTCCTCTCCTCTGCTCTCATGCTGACAGGTGTGTTTTGCTGTTGGGTTTTTCATACGCAGTGAGGTGCACTCCAGACGCTCTCTTGTCTCCAGGCTTAGCACTTTGTGATGATATTTTGGGTAGGGCTACATTTTAGATGTGCCCTAACTTATCAGAAGATGCCCCCAAACAAATTTTTTTTTTAAAACTTGTTAAAATTAAAAAATCTTGTGCATTATCCAGAATTCACTATAGACTTTTTGCAGGGAGCAAAGCCACTCAAGCAGGCTAGTGATTGGCCGCATGTGATGGCTCTGTCTCTTACAGGATTCCCCGTTTTCTCGTTCCGTCCCAGGCCTCTCACTCCGCACAAGGCACGCAGAGGGCAACTTTCACACCGGGACAGGAATTTCCGCTCTTTGTCTCATTTCGGGTTATTTTTATCACAATTGGAGTTGCTAAATGAAGTCGTTTATAAAGAGAGAGAAGGAACAGGGGTAGGTGGGGGAAGGTGCGGTGCTGCGCGGCCAGAGAAGCGCTCTGACTGGCGGAAGGCCGGCCCCTCTCCCCCAGGACGGCCAGGCGGGAGGAACCCCGGAGAGGGCCGGCGTTGTTTATGTAGGGGGGCAGCTGGGGGAGCCGGCAGGGGCCCCGATAGTATCAGCCCGGCCGGGGCCCAGAAGGGCTACTTTGTTGGACTGCGCTGCGCTGTCATTTCCCACGTCAGCCGTCGCTGGTCGCGGGGTTAATTGGTATTATCAGCGGACGCGTTCCTCCTCTGAAGAGTCGGCGAGCAGCCGAGTTGAGCAGCGCCTGATAAGCGGCGAGCCAGGCGCTGGGAGAGCAGCGGGGCCGGCGCTGGAACGCTCCCCGCCGTCCACGCCCTCGCGTGTCACCGCGGGAACCGGCACCGGCAGTGCTCGGCCCGGCTGAGGAGGGGAAAAAGCTGGATGTTCACACACTGCACCGTTCAGCAGGGATCCCCGAGGGCCTGAACCCAGCCTGACCACTCAGTGACAGACTGCTGGCGTGGACTCCCACTCTCTCTCTCTCTCTCCTTCCTTCCTTCCCTCGCTCCATCTTTCCCTCCCTCCTTCCCTCCCTGCCACACAGCTGGGGGGAGGCTCTGTCCCATGTGGATATAGAGGGCCCCAAAAACTCATATCATTCTGGACTGCTACCGCACACCCGCTCTCAGGAGAGAAACCGCTCCCTAAACCAGAACTCTCCCCCTCGTGGCACGTCCACTCTGCAGGCTGCATCGCCAACTGGAGACCACAGATTCCAGGAATATAATAAAATGAGAAGAAATTAGATTAATGTGTCCATTGCAAACCACTGACGCACGTGTGCTGTGTGTGTGTGTGTGTGTGTATGCTGTGGGTGTGCGCTGTGTGCGAGTGTGCTGCGTGTGTGCTGTGTGTCTGTATGTGTGTGTTTGTGTGTGTGCTGTGTGTGTGTGTATGCATGCACTTTGTGCGTGTTTGTGTGTGTGTTCATGTGTTCAGCTTGTGCACAGAACTCATCTCGGCCATGTCAGTGTTCAGTGTGAGCTTGAATATTAGAGCCGTTGATGGGCTGAAAGGGTGAAGCGGCGTTCAGTGGCTCCCGTCTCCCTGGCACGCGAGACGCTGGGCGACATGCGATCTGTTCCCAGGCATCTCCCTCTCGCTCCCCATCCTCTCGCACATCCAAGAGCCGCGCCGAACTTTCCTCACACACTTTTCAACAGCCTGGAACAGGCCAAGACCCTCAGCATTAGCCTGGCTGTCAGTGAGTGACTCCCCGTCTCCAGGATACGGTTACAGGTCACCATTGGAGCCGTTGCTGTGGCAACATTAACTCTCCAGGTCACTTTCCTTCAGCTGCAGTGTTGGGTGTGCTTCAGATTTAAGACTGGGGGTCCCCAACCCCCCAATCCTCCCCTCCCCACATCCTGGCAGTGTGCTGTTTTTGTGTTGTTACTCAGGACATTATTGACTCATTAAATGCATTAATTACACCTGGTTTTCTGGGTCTGAATTAGGTCTAGATTTTCATCTGCAGCACTGTGCCATTATCAGGAGTCCTCGCCTTCTCTGGCCCTGCAGAGCTGTGATTTTTTAAAACGATATTTCATCGGATGGAAGTTTCACACCTGCTCCGGTCGCCTCCCCACAATAAAGGAAGCTTAATTTCACGATTCTTTATTTTTATTTATTTTTGAAAGCCGACAGTGGCGACCCCCCTTTTGGTGCCTTCCTGGAGCTGGCGAGCCGGGCCCGGAGGGGGGGCCTGGTGGTCCGCAGGAAGAGGCTGGGCGTGAGAGATTAGCTCCAGCGTAAACACCGCCGGCTCCGCTTTATTTTTCCAGCGTCTTTATCGCAGCGGCGGACAGCGGAGCCAGACTCCCCTCTGCAGCAGCCCCATGCCCCACTGTCTGCACTGGCTCTGACGAGAGAAGTGCCAGTCAGGGTTCATACACACGCACACACACACACACAGACAGTATATGCACACACACACGTATACTGACCCATACTCACGTACAGTGTATGCACACACACATGTACATAAACTGACCCATTCACACATACATTATGTACACACACACACGTATGTGTACCACACACAAATACACACACATATGCACACACACGTATACACACACACACACACACACACAAAAGCACACTGACGCATACACACATATATGCACATGCACATGTATTGACTGAGAGACACCCCAAATTTGACGCTCGTTCACAGAAGCACACACACACATACTGTACCGCCGCTCAGCCGCGCTCTCACAGACCGGAGGAGGCCCGCTGCTATCTCCTTGATCTGCCTGACCCGGCCTGCTGGGCCCGCGGCCTGAGAAAGGCTGCTTTTTATGTGCCTGCGCTGCGTCTGTGGAAACCATCGGCTTCCTGCTTTTGTCATTCCCCAGATCCCTGCAGGACCGCGCAGCCCTGAGTTTTATTCCTCTCTTCCGTCGGG